>NC_058133.1:418541551-418568598 GCF_016433145.1 Gracilinanus agilis | reverse complement strand
CCATAAAGCCTTTCCTGATCTTTCTTGTTATTAGATATTCTCTCTCTCTTGAAATAGTTTGGTATTGGAAATAGTTTGATATTGTTTTTGTTATATTCATAATCTGGGAAGTTTTGGATGCCACCTTGACTGACAGGGGTGGCAGTTGGAATGTTCCCAGGTGCCATGAGCCAGAGGCAAACTTAGGTTGGCCCCAGGGTATAAATACCCCTGACAGCCACTTTGAGGGAGGTCTCTCTGGAGGTCTCTGGACAGGAGTCTGGACTGGGAAATCTGAGAGTGGGTGGTGCTCTGCTTTGTGGGAGAGGACTGAGTTAGCATATGGACCATTTGGGCCTGATCAAGACTTTGAACTATATACCCTTATGGAGTCATCCATACTGTGCTCAGTGCAGAGCTCAATGAGAAGAAACTTGAATTGGACCAGAGGTGGATTTTAAAAACTCAAACTGCATGGGTTTTTTTAAGTCTCTGTATCTTATTGTATTTTGCTGATTGTTATTTTACTTTGAATTTTCTGTTACACTGGATCATTTAAGCTAATGAAGTTTTGGCTGCTAAGTTAATTCTGTTCATGATTTTACTGTAACTCCCAAATAGTGAAAAATCTATTAGAATTAGTAAAAAGAGTTTTTGACTGCATTGCTTGTAATTTGTTCCTTATATTATTGTATTTCCTTATTTCTTTAAGGTTTCAATTTTTTTTAATTTACCTGTATTAATCTAATTCTGTTATCTGTACCATTTATGAAAATCTTAAACATTTTTTCAGTTGTAAAAAGCCCCTAATCCTTATGTATACTGGATTTGTCATTTCAACTATAGGATCACATGCCTTAAGTTTTTCATCAATCTTGATAATTGTGTACAACCTTGAAGACTATGATGCCTTGAGAATTTAAATTATAATTTTATAAAGGGTCTTTAGAATTGACTTTAGATGCCTAGTACCCTTCTGTATAAATGATAAGGTTTTATATATTTATTATAAAGAATTTTGTCTTAAAGTGGTAGAGGAAACAAATGGAGATTTCCTGCCCAAGCATTTGTATATTACACAGGAAGCCATGAGAGCTCCTGTATGCTTGATGTTTTGTCTCTTTGTTTTGGCTTGCTTTCCCATCAGAAGGATCTAGAATTCCTGAGGATAACTTAGATCCAGAAGGTTTTTTAAATCAGATTTTTTTTAGGCTCTGCCCCACAATTGCCATGGAGGCAGTAATAGAGTTTGTTAAGAAAATATATAGGCCAAGACTGAATGATTTAATATACCTGTTGAATTTGTAACAAGTATACAGTTTTTTAAACATGATAACAAGTGGTTATAATAATGGGTATGTTTGCTATAGTCTTTAAATGTGTTATTGGAAATTATGGTACTTTATTTGAATGTACATCATGAATCTGCTATTTTGTAAAAACCATTTACACTCACAGTTCATGCAAAAGCTTAACAGGAAATGGATCTCATTTTGGGGTGAAAAACCTTTCACTAATTTTAAGCTATATATATATGCATATACATATATATATATATATATATATATTTTAAACATTATTTTATTTTTCTTCCTTGCATGTGCAATGCAATATGTGTTCTTTTCTCTCATTTTTGTGCTTGAGAGCATTGTAATTTTCCCTGAATTTTTAATTTTTTTATTGCTTTTCCTTTTAATCTTTTTAATAGAATAATTGACTCTATTCCTTTTTTCTCATCTTTGTACTGAAAGTACATATAATCAATGTTAATTCTTTTTTGATTTTACAATAATATAAGCTTAATATAAATATATATTTGCTATAATATTAATGCATACCCAAAAACCTTAGACAATAGTAATCTGCCATTCATTGGTAAATATTATGGGTCTGTGATTAATGTCTCTCTATCTGATTCCAGGAGAAGGGAGCAAAAGAGCCGCAAGGTCATGGAGACCAACTGATAATCTGCAAAGAGCCAAGGAGCAAGCGGTCATGTAGACCATGGGTTTAGGAAGTTCTATGCCAATACTGAAGGGCTTGAAACTATTATTTGAAGTTCTGGGTTGCAGCTTTTCTGAAAAATGTTAGAGGCCAGACTTCCCCTGAGCTTCATTCCTAGTCAAGCACCTAAGATTGGCTATCATTATGTCTCATTCCTGAGAAGGTACAGGCAAATCAGACCAGGGAAAGATTCTTCTCTTGCACACATATTTGGTCCTGTTATTTCTCATATATAGAATGGCAATTTTCTGTAGTCCTGGCTCCTGAATGGGTAATTGAAAATTGCTTAAATCACTTTAATTGGGCTTTGATTCAAGGACCTGTTATAAGTTTATTTTTTCCTTACATTTTTTGCACATAAGACTTTGACATTTTACATTTCATTCACAAGTTAATTTTTTCTCTTTTATTTGGATTTTATTTTTATTTTATTTATTTTATTTCTTTTGCCAATTGATTTCATACAATCCTGTAACTCAGCCATGTATCCTTAACTGACCTGGGGTACCTTCTTCAGGGGAGAATGTGTTATTGATTCTCCTCAGGGGTGTGTGTAAGTTTTATAATCATAATGTCTGTATTATAATCTATAATGTAAAATTTTAATTCTTTTGAGAGTAATTTCAGGGAGGAATGTGAAATTCTCCTTAGAAGGGAATGTGTGTTTTATAATCTATAATGTAAAGTTTAAATTTTAGGATAAGAAATTTGCCATCTCCCCAGAATCCAAACAACGAACCTGTTTGGAGAAGGCACCATGAAAATGCCTGAAGAACCTTCACTGGATCATGAAGATCCAAGTGAACTTTGGGGTGTAGTTGATTGAACTATGAGGAGTTGAATACATTTATATTTAATGTACACTCTTGTGCCAAAGGGGACTGCCCCTAATTGGCTTTTGTCAATGCACCTAGCAATCATTGGTTCATTGGTTTTGTCCTCTTTTCTTTTTATCCCTAAATTTCTGTAATTTAAAAGTTAATTATGTTTACAAGAGCATTCAAGGAGACCAGTCTCTCACCACTCTTCAAGGGGGGAATGTGATATTGGAAATTTGGGGTCCTTGAGCTTAGTGTTGAGATTCCCTGATCTAAACTTCCTGTGGACGTTTGGGGGACTTGAAAACTACATTTCCCATGATTCCTCTTACATAATACAGGTGGCAGGAATTGTGATTACATAGACAGAGGTATAAAGACTCTGAACTTGATTGGGACTCTCTCTTTTCTAGGAAGCAGCCAGGGGTAAAGCATGGCAGGGCATTTGAATTAGATCTTAGCAGGCACGTGTTTTTTTTTTTAATTACCAATATGGATTACAATAAAACCCTAATATTTTTAAATATATCCTTCAATATCAATTTTATTTGTGACAAAGTGGAATAAACAAACTAAAGTGGTTTTCCAATCAGAGCTCTTTAGGAAAAGTCTATATCAGTTCCTATAGGGGATTTGTATGGGATGATTCTTGTTTAGGTATGAGTCAGACTGTTGGGTTTAAAATGGGATACTGTATATTTGTTATTGTTGTAATGGTAGTTGAGCTGAAGCCCTGTGTAACAGGTGTGGGCCTAATAAAAAAATGACTGAAAGTAACAGTACTTGGAGATAGCTTATAAAAACAAAAACTCTCTATTTGATAAATATTAATGGTTTAGGAAAGGTAAGGATAGATAACAAAGGTTGAGGATAGGATCCCTAAATCTAGAAAGGGATCTAATTTATCCCACTCCCAAACTATATCCCACAAGGGGCTTCTTCTGCTTAAAGAACAGGCTTCCTCTAATCTCCTTTAACATTAAACTCAAAATCTATACTAAATAATCTATGCTAATTAGTATCCTTATATATTTTTTTATTCACTTCCTTCTTGTTCTCTCATTCAGCTCACTTCTCTAATTGTCCATTCTTTCTGGGTCTAGTCAGCTTTCTTGGCCTACTCAGGCTTCTGGCCTAGTAGACCTGACCAGGTCTGCTCCATTCTGCAACTTCTCAGAGGGAAAAAGACAGGTTTCTTTCTTCTTATCCTTTCTCCAGCTATTCCCAAACACTCCAACTTATTCTCTTCTCCCAACTGCTACTCTGGATTCCAGATTTTCCCAGACAAGTTTCTAGCCTCCTTCCAGGGCAGATACACAACCCAGAGGAAAAAATTCAGTTAGATACCCAACAGTCTTCCAGTTCCTCAAGATTCCCTGCCAGGAACTTTTCCCCAAAGTTTTAACTGAGCTTAAGGCAAAACTCCAATCAGCAGTTTCACCCTGTCCTGAGATTACCAAACCCAAATCTATTTAATCCTAATAACTTCCCCCATTCAATTCTAATTCAATTCTAAAGTGGTTTTCTAATCAGAGCTCTTTAGGAGAGTCTATATCAATTCCTATAGGGGATTTGTATGGGGTGATTCTTATTTAGATCTGAGGCAGACTAAATATCCTCTATGGTTCCTCCCAATTCAGAGATTCAGTGTTTGAAAGATATAATTTGAGACTAATTAGTAATAAGGTACTTCAATTATTCATATGTTGATTAGTGATTTCAAGGATGAGATTCAGAAGTTTTGCCTAAAACAAATAAATTACTAAATAAGTATTTTAAGAGCCCAGCAGGAATAGAAATCTTTGTATTGTCTCTGAGTAGACAAAAGGAACTGGTACAGGAAATATCTGTGGGAGAAACACTATAATAGTGATCATTGTACAATCAAATCTAACAAAGCCAAAAGGATATATAATCTAGTTAATTTAGTATAGAAAAGGAAATTGTGATAGAATGCAGAAAGAAGTGGGGAAATTTTTTTAAATGTCTTTTAAAAGTCATATAAATGAAAGCTAAAAACTATTTTAAAGAACCTTGTTGGAAGCCCAAGAAAAATATGAGGTACAGATTAAAGAGACAAAACAAAAAACCAGCATAATTAGTTGGCAGAGTAAAAATGTCAACCAAAAAGGAAAAAAAAAAGATGTCTTTTAAAATGGAAACACTGTCTAAGCAAAGGGAAGCAGGGAACCCACAAGTACAAAGAAAGAAGAAAACAAAACAAAACAAAAACAAAATTTAAAGAGAATATTGGTAAATCTTCTAAAGTTAGTGATAAACTGTGGTAGAAATAGAGAAATAAGCAAAAAGTCAACAAGAGCATCAAATGGACCATTTGACTAACATAGTACATGTGTATTGCCAATAGGCAATAGGAAAACACCAAAGACATTTGAGCATGAAAATGCAATTGTCATAATGGTAACCTTAGGAGTATTATTTTAGCAATGATGGAAAAGAAGGATTGGAAAGAGGAACGAAATAAGCAACATAATTAAGAAGTTATTAAAATAGTTCAGTTGAGAAATGAAGAGGATCTGAACTCAGGTAGCGGACATTTGAATAGAGAGAAGTTAGTAGTTGTAAGAGATGTATTGGAGGTATATTTGACAAGATTTGTCAACTGATAGAATCTGATAAGGAAGAGTCAGAGTGAAGTTGCAAGCTTAAACTATGTAAAAATAATTTTTTCCTCAATAAAATTGAGTATGTTTAAAAGAGGAGTGAATTTATGGAGGAAAACAATCACTTCTATTTTGGACATGTTGGTTTTGACAGATTATCAGAATATTCAGGTAGAGAAATCTATTCAGAATTTACCTTGTAATGAAGGTATTGACTTCAGGAGGGAGACTAGGGTTAGCTATATAGATTTGTGAGTCATTCACAAAGCAATTGATCTTAATGTGTCATTTTCTTTGGTTCTTTCACCATCTAGGGCACTCTTTTCTATGTGAACATCTATGTTCATGCTAAAATATGGACCTAAGAACTGAACACAGAAATTAAGATGTCTGCCAAGGGTAGAGCACAGTTTGAGCATTATCTTTCTCATTCTGGACAATAGATATCTCCTATAGCAGCCTAAGATATCATTAATGTTTCTGGCTCTCATATCATTCTGTTGGTTTATATTGATTTTATAGAGCTTGAATTCAACACAAGTTCTTTGAGGGGCAAAACATCAAAGTGGACAAAAAAGAACTGACATAAATTTAATTTAAATTTTGCAAAAGACTCATACAAGAGTCTACCTCAAAAGTATATATATTTTAACTGATTCAAGTTGGGATTTAGAGAAATATTATTATATTGGATAACAAATTGACAAAGACAGAGAAAAGGGGTAAAGATTGCTCAAGATAAGTAGTTCTTAAACTAGAGTCTATGAACTTAATGTACATACATATACATACATATGTGTTTTATGTATGGATGTGTGTATATATATTACTTATAATATATATAGGAATTTCAACATATTTGGTTTCCTTTGTAATATTATATATTTCAATTTTCTGCCAAGGGGCATCTCTCTCTCTCTCTCTCTCTCTCTCTCTCTCTCTCTCTCTCTCTCTCTCTCTCTCTCTTTCTCTCTCCACACACACATACACACACACACACACACACACACACACGCACAGACATTTAAGAATGTCTGTATATTTTTTATAATTTTTAAAAGACTGTATCTATAGTGAAACCCCCAAATTTTCAGATATCTTTAAGCTCTTTTTCATATCAAAATATTGTAGGGACATCTGCAAGACATAATGGGCACTCAGGAATATGCTGATGGGCTGAAAAGTGGTAGGTTAGCTTTTGTGCAAGTGTGTGTGTGAAAAATGAGATTACATCAATGGAACTACTTCGTGATGTGTATAGAGTATGAGCCTGGACTGGGAGGATGAGTTCAAATTTAAACTCAGATGTTTGTTAGCTATGTGATCTTGAATAAGTCACTTAACCTCTGTCAACTTCAGGTTCCCCAGCTATGAAATAGGGATATTAATAACATGTACTTCAAAAAGATGGAAGGATAAAATGAGATATTTGTTAAGCATTTTGCAAATCTTATGATGTTATTGTTAGCAATTATTATTATTATCATGCCTATTTATCCAACACTGTTTCATGATAATATAATTTAGACACTATTATCAAACTGAATAACAATGTTGTTAAATTTAGATATAATCCTATTTGGCGGATTATCCAAGTTTCAAATAAGAATATAGCTCCAATAGAAGTTGCTCTCTGTTGGTGTTTTGCCACATTCCATGATTCCATATGACCAATTAATGGCATTAGGCAAGATATTTTAAAGGATCTGAATTGGTGAGAAAACAAAGAGTTTAAAGAGAAATAGTGGTAGTTTGGGGAAAAAGGTAGGTTGAGGCCGGATTATGACATACAAAAGAATTTGTACTCAATTTACCAGGTTATGAGGTATCATTAAAAGTTTGGGGTGTATAATATGATCAGAAGTATACTTTAGACTATTTATTTAAGGATGGAGCCAAGAGGGCAAATTACAGGTTACAATCCAGCTGAACTCTCTTGACATTCCCCTCCAAACAACTTTAAATTAATGTCTCAAATCAAACTTTGGACTAGGAGAACCAACAAAAAAGATCAGGATGAGACCTTTTCTTGCCTAAGAAAACTTAAGAGGTCCACAGGAGAGGTCTGTTACACCAGAACAGAGGCCTGTCTTGAGTGTATTCACACAGTGGCAGCAACCGTAGCCACAGAAACAGCTTCTGTTTTAAAGAAATCTCAGATAAGAAATGGAAATGGGATCAAACGACTATTTGTTTTTTTTAACTTGAATTAAATTTTTTTAGAATAATTTTTTCCATGGTTACATGATTCATGTTCTTACTCTCTGCCCCCAAACCCCCCTTTAGCCAATGCACATTTCCACTGGTTTCTTCATGTGTCATTGATCAAGACCTATTTCCATGTTATTGATAGTTGTACTAGGGTGGTCATTTGGAGTTTACTTCCCAAATCATATCCGCATCAACCCATGTATTCAAGCAGTTGCTTTTATTTTGTGTTTCTACTCCTGTAGTTCTTCCTCTGAATGTGTGTAGGTTCTTTTCCATAAATCCCTTAGAGTTGTCCTGGATCATTACATTCTGTTTTACCACAGTGTATCAGTCTCTATGTACAATGTTCTTCTGGTTCTTCTCCTTTCACTCTGCATCAATTCCTGGATGTCATTCCAGTTCACATGGAATTCCTCCAGTTCATTATTCCTTTGGGCACAATAGTATTCCATCACCAACAGCCACCACAATTTGTTGAGCCATTCCCCAATTGAAGGACATAACATTGTTTTCCAGTTTTTTGCGACCACAGAGAGTGAGGCTATAAATATTTTTGTACAAGGCTTTTTCCCTGTCATCTCTTTGGGATACAAACCCAGCAATGGTATGGCTGGATCTTTGGCAGACAATCTTTAAGGGCTCTTTGGGCATATTTCCAAATTGCCATTGTTATGGGCTATATGGTGATACTGGATAAGGCCTGATAGAGAGATGGCCCAAGGTCCTCTGATGGTCTAAGGACCTAAGCTAAGTGAGGGTGGGAAGCTTAGGTGGACACTAAGTTATGATAGTCAACACTGGATCCCTCAAAGTATATGAAGTTCAGCTGTACACCCACCTCCCACCTAACAGTGCCAAGGACTGAGTGATCAAGTGAGAGCTGTGAATTGAATAATTTTTTTTCTGAGTCCTTATCCTGAGTTTAGCTTGATGGATAACACCTATGACTGTGATATGATTTTGTTTGAGCAATCCCTTCCCCTTAGATCCAAAGGATGCAGAAGATCTTTAGGATAGTAACAGCATTCACCTAAGTAAGCTTAAAGATTCAATTGTAATAAACTCAGGGGAAGGATCAAGGTTGAAGGAAAGAGGTGCTGGGAAACTGCACTAGACTACTAAGGATCAGCTTTGTCACTCAAAGAAATAATCGAATTGAAACTGTGTGCTAGAGAGGTTTCCCTCTCTGTAGCACTCTGGCCAGGCCAGGCACCTTTGGCCCTGACCAGGTGAGTTGAGGATTGATGGTATTCTTCCTTGGTGTTAAATAATTGATGTACAGCACAGCTCTGTCCAGAAGCTGAGGATGTGATAACTAGTGGAATAGGATGCAGGTAAGCAGGTTGATTGACCTACCCACCCAGCCATCCGGGTCCCATTCTCCAAAGTGAGAGAGCCTCCTGATCCAGTTTCTAACTTTTATTGTCCTGGTAGCAACTGCTTTTTGCTCTCTGGCTCATGGCATCTGGGTTAGTTCTAAATTCTAAAACTGTTGGGTGTTACTCATCCTGTTCTCCATTTTCCTTATCAGAAATTGATGTTACACCATCCAGAATGGTTGGATCAGTTCACAACTCCACCAGCAATGCATTAATATCCTAATTTTGCCACATCCCCTCCAACATTCATTACTCTCCCCTGCTGTCATTTTAGCCAATCTGCTAGGTGTGAGGTGATACTTCAGAGTTGTTTTGATTTGCATTTCTCTAATTATTAGAGATTTAGAACACTTTCTCGTGTGTTTATTATTAGTTTTAATTTATTTATCTGAAAATTGCCTATTCATGTCCCTTACCCATTTATCAATTGGAGAATGGCTTGATTTTTTATATAGTTTAGTTCCTTGTATATTTGAGTAATTAGACGTTTTTCAGAGTTTTTTGTTATAAAGATTTTTCCCAGTTTGTTTCTCCCTTCTGATTTTGGTTGCATTGTTTTTGTTTACACAAAAAATTTTTAATTAAATGTAATTGAAATTATTTATTTTACATTTTGTAATTTTTTCTAACTCTTTTTGGGTTTTAAATTCTTTCCTTTCCCACAGATCTGACAAGTATACTATTCTGTGTTCACCTAATTTACTTATATTGTCCTTCTTTATATTCAAATCATGCACCCATTCTGAATTTATCTTGGTGTAGGGTGTGAGATGTTGATCTAAACTTAATCTCTCCCATATTATTTTTCAATTTTCCCAGCAGTTTTTGTCAAAGAATGGATTTTTTTAACCAAAAGTTGGGCTCTTTGAGTTTATCATAGACAATCTTGCTGACATCACTTATCCCAAGTCTACTCCACTGATCCCCACTTCTGTCTCTTAGCCAGTACCATATTGTTTTGATGACCACTGCTTGGTAGGATAGTTTAATATCTCGTACTCTAGGCCACCTTCCTTCACATTTTTTTTCATTATTTCCCTTTATATTCTTGATCTTTTGTTCTTCCTAATGAACTTTGTTATAGTTTTTTCTAATTCTATAAAAAAGTTTCTTGGTACTTTGATAGGTATGACACTAAATAAGTAAATTAATTTGGGTAGAATGGTCATTTTTACTATGTTAGCTCTTCCTACCCATGAGCAATCAATGTTTTTCCAATTGTTTAGATCTAGTTTTAATTGTTTGGAAAGTGTTTTGTAATTGTTTTCGTATAATTCCTGTGTTTGTTTTGGTAGATAGATTCCTAAGTATTTTATATTGTCTAGGGTGATTTTAAATGGTGATTTTCTTTCTACCTCTTGCTGCTGTGATGTGTTGGAAATATGTAGAAATGCTGATGATTTATGTGCATTTATTTTGTATCCTGCAACTTTGCTAAAGTTGTTGATTATTTCTACAAGCTTCTTAGTTGATTCTCTAGGATTTTTCAAGTAGTCCATCATATCATCTGCAAAGAGTGATAGCTTGGTCTCCTCATTGCCTATTTTAATATCTTCAATTTCTTTTTCTTCTCTGATTGCTACTGCTAGGGTTTCTAGTAAAATGTTAAATAATAGAGGTGATAATGGGCATCCTTGTTTCACACCTATTGGGAAGGCTTCTAATTTATCCCCATTGCATATGATGCTTGTTGGTGATTTTAAATATATACTGTTTATTATTTTTAGGAAAGGTCCTTCTATTCCTATACTTCCTAGTGTTTTCAATAGGAATGGGTGTTGTATTTTGTCAAAGGCTTTTTCCGCATCTATTGAAATAATCATGTTATTTTAGTTTGTTAATTTGTGGATAAAGTCAATTATGTGGATGGTTTTCCTAATGTTGAACCATCCTTCCATTCCTGGCATAAATCTCACCTGATCATAATGGATAACCCTCATAATCACTGGCTGGAGTCTTTTTAACTAGTATTCTATTTAAGATTTTTGCATCTATGTTCATTAGGGAGATTGATCTATAGTTTTCTTTCTCTGTTTTTGGTCTGCCTAGCTTTGGAATCAGTACCATATTTGTGTCATAAAAGGAATATGGTAGGACTCCTTCTTTGCTCATTATGTCAGATAATTTGTAGAGTATTGCAATTATTTGTTCTTTAAATGTTTGATAGAATTTGTTTGTGAATCCATCAGGCCCTGGCAATTTTTTCTTAGAGAGTTCTTTGATGGCTTGTTCAATTTCTTTTTCTGATATTGGATTATTTAAGTATTCTATTTCTTCTGCTGTTAATATAGGCATTTTATATTTTTGTAAATATTCATCCATATCACCTAGATTGCTGTATTTATTGCCATATAATTGGGCAAAATAGTTTTTAATGATTGCTTTAATTTCCTCTTAATTAGAGGTGAGGTCTCCCTTTTCGTCTTTGATACTATTAATTTGGTTTTCTTCTTTCCTTTTTTAATTAGATTTACCAGAACTTTGTCTATTTTATCTGTTTTTTCAAAATATCAGCTTCTAGTCTTATTTATTAATTCAATAGTACTTTTACTTTCAATTTTATTGATTTTTAGTATTTCTAATTTAGTTTTCATCTGGGGATTTTTAATTTTTTGCTTTCTAGTTTTTTAAGTTGCGCGCTCAATTCATTAACCTCTTCCCTCCCTAATTTGTTAATATATGCACTCAATGATATAAATTTTCCCCTTAGAACTGCTTTGGCTGCATCCCATAGGTTTTGGTAAGAAGTTTCATCATTGTCATTGTCTTCTATGAAAATCATTGATTGTTTCGATGATTTGTTCTTTTACTAAATTATTTTGGAGAATCATATTATTTAATTTCCAATTAGTTTTTGGCTTGTTTCTCCATGTATCCTTGCTAATAACTATTTTTATTGCATTATGATCTAATAATGTCGCATTTATTATTTCTGCTTTTTTGCATTTGTTTGCCATGTTTCTATGCCCTAGTACATGGTCAATCTTTGTGATGTTCCATGTGCTGCTGAAAAGAAGGTGTATTCCTTTTTGTCCCTATTTATTTTTCTCCATATGTTTATTAACTGTAATTTTTCTAGGATTTCATTCACCTCTCTTATCTCTTCCTTATTTATTTTTTGGTTTGATTTATCTAGATCTCATAGGGTGAAGTCACCCACTAGTATTGTTTGGCTATCTATTTCATCCTTGAGCTCCACTAGATTCTCCTTTAGAAATTTGGATGCTATACCATTTGGTGCATACATGTTGAGTACTGATATTTCTTCATTATTTATTCTGCCTTTTATCAGGATGTAATTACCTTCCCTGTCCTTTTTAATCATATCTATTTTTACTTTGGCTTTGTCAGAAATCATGATTGCCACTCCTGCCTTCTTTTTCTCATTTGAAGCCCAAAAGATTTTGCTTAAGCCCTTTACCTTAAACCTGTGTATGTCCACCTGCCTCATATGTGTTTCTTGTAGACAACATATGGTAGGATTTTGGTTTCTAATGGACTCTGCTATTTGCTTCTGTTTTATGGGAGAGTTCATCCCATTCCCATTCAGAGTTATAATTATTAGCTGTGTATTCCCAGACATTTTGATTCTCTCTCCTTGTCCTGCCCTTTTTTCTTTCACTATTTCCTTCTATACCAGTGTTTTGTTTTTAATCAATTCCCCTGATCCCCTCCGTTATTGTACTTTCCTTTTTCCTCTCTCCCTTCTTATTCTCCTCTTATTCTCCTTTAGGGTCTTTTTAAGCTACAGCACCCCCACCATTTCCTTCCCTATTGTTGCTTCCCTCCCCACCAGTCCTTTTGTTACCTTCTACTTCTCTTTAGGGTGCAAATCAATTCTCTGCCCCAGTGGATCTGATTGTTCTTCCCTCTTTAAGTTAATTTCAATGCACTTAAGTTTTAAGTATTTCCTCTCTCTAGCCTCTTTACCCTTCCAGTATATTGATCTTCTCCCCTGTTCACCCTACATGCTTCTTTATGGAATATAAATTTACTCCATTTTGTCTGTTTTCCCATTTTTTTTAATATTATCTCCTTTTTTCTCTCTAGTTTCATATATATTTATACATACATACATATATATGCATATATATCTTGACATTTCATCCTATGCAATTTGTCACTGTTCCCTCTAAATAAGCTTCTTCTAGTTACCCTGTTGATAATAACAATTTTTAATATTTACCAATATGTTCTTTTCATCTAGGGATACAAATCAATTAAACTTCTTGGGTACCTTAAAGAAAAGATTCCCCCCCCCCTCTTAATTACCTTAATGTGATTCTCTTGAGTTCTATGTTTGGGCAGCAAACTCTCTGTTTAAGTCCAGTTATTTTCTTTATGAATGCTTGAAAGCCTTCAATTTTATTAAATGATCTTCTTTCCCCTGCAAAAATATAGTCAGTTTTGCTGGATAGTTGATTTCTGGTTGTAGACTTAGCTCTCTTGCTCTCCGGAATATTGTATTCCATGCCTTCTGGACCTTCAATGTAGATGCAGCCAGATCCTGTGTTATCCTAACTGTGGTTCACTGGTATCTGAATGACTTCTTCTTAGCAACTTGTAATATTTTTTCCTTGGTATGGTAGTTCTTGAATTTGGCTATAATATTCCTGGAAGTTGTCAGTTGTGGATTAAATGTAGGAAGTGAGGATTCTTTCAATTTCCACTTTTCCCTCTTGTTCAATAATGTCAGGGAAGTTTAGTTGGATGATTTACTGTAGGCTGATGTCCAAACATTTTCTTTTGTCATGATGTTCTGTTAGACCAACAATTCTTAAATTGTCTCTTCGAGATCTGTTCTCCAGACCTTTGGTTGTATCAATGAGGTGTTTCATATTTTCCTCAAATTTTTAATTTTTTTTATTTTGTTTTGTATATTCTTGCTGCCTTGTGAAGTCATTTGCTTCTAGTCATTGAGTACTATTTTTTAAAGACTAAATTTCATCCCTGGCTTTTTGATCATCCATCTCCTTCTGGTCTTATTTTCTTTGTAGATCATCTTTTGCCTTCTTTGCTTTGTTTTTGAGCTGGTCAATTTTGGCTTTTAAGACTTTATTTTGTTGTTTTAGTTCATGTATTTCCTTTTTCGAATGGTCTTCAACCTCTCTTGATTGCTTTTTGAGTTGCTGAAGTTCTTGAGTTAATTAAATTTTAAGATCTTCCAAAGAATGTGTCCAATTCACTGGAGCTTCTTGATGACCTTCTATTTCATTTGCTGTTTTTTTGCTTCCTGGAAAGAAGCTGTCAATTGTAATTTCTTTTCTCTTTTTCTGTTGTTTACTCATAATTTTTCTTTTCTGTTTTGCTAGTTTAAGCAGATAGATTTAATGAGCTTTGATGAAAGATCTTCCTCCAGCTGGCAATGGAGGTTTGTAGTTAGTTCTCTGCAACCTGTGGGGGAGGGGTATTGGAGTTTCCCTTCCCTCTGATGACTTCTTGTCTGTCCAATTGATGGGATTAAGCCTAGACTGGATTAGTCTGTATTGCTTAATGTGCTGAGGCTAAAACCTTGAGGAAAAAAACCACAACTATTTAGAAAAGAATACAAGGGACCCATTACAGAAACTGTGTATAGAAATTACTGAATGGCAACTCTATTATGCATACACAGTTCTAGGTAGTAGTTACAAGGCAGAAAGAAGAGATTGTGGTCAATCACAAGGAAACCGGGACCCTGCTCACAGTTCCTGGGCACAGTTCCAAGTCCAAGACAAGCACTAGCATTTGCAGCTGCAGGAGAACAGGGGTTCTCCCTGAGTAAAGACCAGAGCAGAAACCAAGAGAGCAATGACTGCAGCTCTCTCTGGATCACATCACCTTGGAAGGACCAAAAACTTGCAGACCTCTAGAACTAACTCTGAAAACAGCAACACAAAAAAAGTCCTGAATTTTGAAATAGTCCCTCCCCACCCTCAAGTGATCAAAGACCAAATTTAACATAAAATTCAAAGTCAATTGAATAAGCTAGGAAAAATGAACAACCAACACAAAAGAATTTGACTATAAAAAGCTACTATAGTAGCAGAGATAATCAAGACAGAAACTCAAAGACAATAACACAAGACATCTACAAACAAAGCTTAAAAAAATGTTGCTAATAGGCTACCAGTAAAAAGGAAGAGTTAGAGAGATAAAAGTAATAGAGGAAAAATTCTGGGAAGAAATGAGAGTTCTTACAATTAAAATTATATCAAGACTGATTGGGGGGCTAAGAATATCATTTTATTTATTATATCAGTTTAGTGGTTAGGCCAACATCTTAACTGATCTAGAGACATATGGGTCAATGGCCTTCGAAAATGACCAGGGACCACAAATCTTTGTCAGGCAGCTCAATAAGTAGAATTTTTGAAGCTCATTATTCGGCCACTCCCTTGAATATCCCAAGACTTCTAATTAGTAAAAAGTTAATTAAGAAGTGGTCCATCATGACATCCATCCCTTTCCATCCTTAAAGGTGATTGTCAGATATTCTAGAAAAGAATAATTGTAAAAACCTTCCTTCAAGCCAGAACCTATTAAAGGGATACATTCCCAGAGATTCCTGAGAACAAAGGAAATGCAAAAGGCAGCAGACTAGATAGAATCACTGAACCAGACCCCAGACACAGAAACAAACTGGCATTCTCACTGATGCTTATATACAAGCTAATATAACATATTAAAAAATAAACTCTCACAGAGTAATGCAAGAAAATTACATAAAGAATTAACAACTTTGTAAAAAGAGACTCAAAAAATACTGAAGAACATCTTTAAAAAAGCAGAATTGACCAAATGGAAAAGGACATACAAAAATTCACTGAAGAAAGTAATTTTTTAAAAAGTTAAAATTGGGCAAGTAGAAGTTAATATTTCATGAAACATTAAAAAAAATAAAGCAAAGTCAAAAGAATGAAAAAAGAAGAAGATGTAAAATATTTCATTGGGAAAACAACAACCCTAGAAAATAGATCCAAGGAGAGATAATTTAACAAGTATTGAACTACCTAAAAGCTGTAATCAAAAAAGACCTAGTTTTATGGGTAAATAATTAGAACACCAGGCTTAGAGAAAGGGGAAAAGGAGGACTGCTTGGACAAGGGATAACTGACAGATAAACACAGGAAAATCAAATAGGGATGTTAGGTTTGGGGAATGACAGTTGGTCAGTTAAACTGACAATCTCTCAGCCAGGGAAAAGCCAGTGATGTAAGTGACATTAAGTTATGGGATCTTTATGGCTTCTATGAGTCAGGAAATACAAATAAAACTGATTTATTGCTGGTAAAAAAGGGAAGTGAGAGGAAAAGGGTTTACTGCTGCTAGAGATACCCAAATAACTTAACTACACTAAGGTCAACTCTAAATAGAATAAGAGAGGGCTGGAAAGGTAAGATTCTCACTATACTTGTCCAACTTGTCCATGGTCACAGGATGTCACAGGAAACCAGGATCAAGTTTTATCCACAGTCAATTAATTCTCAAAAAGCTCCAGGGAGTAAGGTAGATAAATCTGCTGTCCAGCAACAGATATACAAGACCTTCCTCTACCTAGGCCATGATAGTTGGTTGAAGTATCTTCTTCTCAATGATATCAGCTCCTTGGATATTTGCCAAAACTCAACCACACATTCAAGACCTCCTTCCCTCAGCTTGACCAAACCACTCTCTCCTTTCAAAAACCTGGCTTCATTCTATTATGGAATGTCCATGAAGTCCAAGATTTCTTCAAGCCGTCATCTATTCTGCCTTATCTTAAGTTTCCTATTTTCTCCATTACACTAGTCATCATATTTCAAGAATCATGAAGGAAAGTTGCCATAATATTATATGTTGAAAGTTATCCAACAGTTCCAGGAATCTGATAAGGGTCAGCTTAGGTGAGAAAGAAGGAAGAGGGAGACGATCTGTCTGTCAGCTCATGGTTATTACTTCTGACAAGAAGCATGGAGATTATTTATACAGTATTCAAAGACCCAATTCACACAAAGCACAAAGAAGTTTCACAACTGCGCAGTCAAGCCGAAGTTACAGAATTACATCATCATTAGTATATGGTTTTACAAAGCGCAATAAAGTTATACTTTTACAAAGAATTTTCTCAAGAAGATAATGCTGGATGAGAAAAAATGTCCCAAGGTTAAAAATGAGCCTCACTTTATCTAAAAGTTCTTTTAGTAAAAAGCTTCCCTATTTAGAAAGATACATTAAAGAATGTGCCTTTGAGATTATGTGGGATGTGGTGTGGAAAGTACATAGCTAAATATGTAACTTTCTGGCTACGTTTTTCTGACCTTGGCTGTCTAAGATAGTTTACAGGGTCCAGGCTGCTTTTGCTTAAATTCTGCTTTTTCCTGTCTTGGAGAGAAACTGTTAACCTCTTAACTGTTGGTTTGCTCAGAACTTAAAACTTTTTGATAAGATTATAATGTTTTCCAATAAAAAAAAGATGTGGATCATAAAAGAAGTCAAAAAAGGAATCAAGATTTTTATCTTAGATAACCCATAAGAACTTCATCATTATTAGTGCAGTTAAAAGGAATTTACATAGACAGAAAGTCTGGATGTGAGTTTATTATGTTGGAATAATCTTCAAAAATAATAAAAAATAAAAGGTCAGAAAAAGATGCACTGGGAGAAGAGAGAAAAATTTCCTCACATAAAAGATTGAAATGACACTTTTAAAATGAAGGGAGAAATTGGGGAGGGGAGGGATAAGCAATGCTTGAACTTCATTCTCATTGAATGTATTTAAAGAGATAAGTATATAGCTATATACACTCAGCTATATGTAGAAATCTATCTTACTCAAAAAACAAATGGGATGAAAAGGGAATAAGAGAAAGGGGAGGATGACAAAAAGTAGGATAGATGATAAAAGGAGACAGTAATTAGAAGCAAAATAGACTTTCGAAGACAGACGGGATGAAAAGAGAGAGAAAGGAATAAATAGAAAGAAATAGGATGGAGGGAAATACACAGTTGGTCATCATAATTATGAAAGTGAATGGGATGAGCTCTCCCATAAATCAGAAGCAGAGAGTAGAATGGATTAGAAATAGGAATCCAACAATATGTTGTTTACAAGAAACACTTTTGAAACAGAAACACACAGAGTTGAAAAAAAAGGATAAGAACAAAATCTAACATGCTTTAAGTTAAGTTTAAAAAAAGCAAGAGTACCTATCATCATTTCAGACAAAGCAAAAGGAAAAATAAATCTAATTAAAAGAAATAATTGGAGAAATTACATTTTGCCTAAAGGTACTATAGACATTGAAGTAATAGAAATTTTTATAGCAAGTTACTTGGGGAAAGGCCTGATTTCTGAAATATATAGATAATTGAGTTAAATGTACAAAAATAAGAGCCATCCCCAATTGATAAATGGCCAAAGGATATGAATGAGTAGTTTTCAGAAGAAATCAAAGCTATCTATAATCATATGAAAAAGTATTCTAAATCACTATTGATTAGAGAAATGCAAATTAAAACAACTCTGAGGTACCACCTCACACCTATATGAAATGACAAATGCTAAAGGGGATTAGGGAAAATGTGTATAGTAATGAACTTTTGGGAAGTAGTGAATTGGTCCATCCATCCTGGAGAACAATTTGGAACTATTCCCAAAGGCTGACCCAGCAAAACCCAGTACTAAGTACTAAAAAGATCAAAGGAAAAGGAAAAGGACCTGTATTACAAAACATTTATAGCAGCTCTTTTTCTGGTGGCAAAAAAAAAATTTAGAAATCAAATAGATGTTCATCAATTGAACAATGGCTAACCAAGTTGTTGTATATGATTGTGATAGAGTACTACTGTGCTATGGGAAATTATGGAGGGAGGTTAAAAAATATGGCAAGACATATATAAACTGATGAAAGGTAAAATGAGGAGAACCAGAAGAGCACTGTATACAATAACAGCAAAGTTGCAATGATAATCAACTGTGAAAAACTTGGTTACTCTGGTTACTATAATGATACAAGACAATTCCAAAGGAGTCATGATTTAAAATAAAAAAAAAAACTTCTATAGAGAGAACTGATTAACCCTGACTGGAAACTGAAGTGTGATTTTCTCATTTTATTTTTTGGGGCTTTTTTATTTTCACATTTTGAGTAATGTGGAAATATGTTCTGCATGATTTCACATTTATAATTGTTATCTTGCCTTCTCAGTGAATGTAGGAGGGTGTAGGAGGGAGGTAGAGAATTTGTAACTCAAAACTTAAAAACAAAACCATTTTTAAAAGAAATAAATTTTTAAAGAAAATGTTATTTAGTATCATTTATATGATAATTGGAGAGCACATACTGCAAAGAGGGAGAACAGATGGAGTCTACTGCTAGAATCTAAGCTGAAAGTGCATGATAACTTGAACTGCAATGTATAGTAGTAATAGGAAAAAATAGACAATTGTAAGAAATATCAGACTCAGAAATCGGGAGATAATAGCAAACCAGACATGAAGCTCAACTATTGAAGAAGAAAGGACAGTTAAAGCTAAATTAAGATTTCAAGATACAAAGAATAGCAGGATTTGTTTGTTTTTTTGTTTTGAGAGAGGGGTGTGAATAATACCCGCCACTCAACTCTGTTCTGCGAATTGATAAGTCTATAGCTGCAGCCTACTTTTCATTAGACCCACCCAAGCCACAGTCATTTCACTGCTGATTCTACTCCTCATTCTCTAGATTTCTCAACATTGATACCAGCAGTCTTGCATTATCACATACATACATACACACACACACACACACACACACACACACACACACACACACACACACTTTATCATTCCTCTTTATATATTTGTCTTCCTCCATTTGAATGTAAGCTCCTAAAAAGTAGGAACTACCTTTTGGTATTTGAATATGTATCTTTTGCTCTTAAAGTGTCTGGCAAAAAAAAAAAAGCATTTAGTAAATGCTTTATTTATCTTTCATGAAGGGAGAAGATTTTTTTTTAATCTTCAGCCTGAGAACACATAAACTGAGAGAATAGAAAAGTATATGCTTATTAATAGGAAAATATGTACTTTCTCTACAGTACTAGAACTAAGGAGAAGTTTTGGAAACCTAAAAAAAGGTAAAGATAAGGCAGAATAATAAAAAAAGAGAGTTGGTTTTATCAGAGGAGCTGGGTTCAAATCCTGACATAGCCAATTAGCTTAGGTAAATTACTTAGCCTCTTTGGGTTTTCAGAATCCTCATCTGTAAAATGAGAGAGGTAAAAAAAATTAATAAAAAATTAAAATGAAGGAGGTAGAATAAATGACTAATAAGGCCCCTTCCAGCTCTTATTCTTTTGTTTTTATAACCCTCCCTATATAGGACATGAATTTTTGGCACAGTTGAAAAAAATTGGACTGAAAGTTAGGAGACTAGTTTCCCTGCCCTAACTCTATTATCAATCTGCTCATTGAAGTGGAAAAGTCATTTGGTCTCTGAATTTTTTGATATGTCAGAGAAGATCATACAAGAACTGAAATTCCTTTCAGTTCTAAAATCTGGGATTCTATGACTGAAGTAAATGCTTGTGACACATTACCCTGTAAGTAGAACAAGTTAAAATATAAGATTTAAATTAATTCCTATGTGACAAATATATAATAAAATATAATGAAAATTAGGGATACACTGAGCTACATTGACATATTTCTAGCTATTTAAGTTTAATATCAAGGAATGTACCAATGCTATTCCACAAAAAAAAAATCCTTTGATGTCACAATCATCAGTATTGGGATGAATCAAATGTGAATATGAGTAAATGCAACATTTATTGTAGTCTTTGTATTGTAACTTTCCCCTCTATCTTATTGTCTTGGCCAAGCATTAGTATTTTTGAGGGTGAGAGTGACTAGATAATGTCAAGATGAGATCCTTAGTCCTGTTTTGGAAAAGGCAAAGAAGGAAAAACAGATATTAAATATCAAAGCAATATAAAGTTTATAATCATATGTGAACATAAAATGGTACAACTGTTAAATGGGACCCTGTCAAATAGATTAATTAGTTAACATTTGGAAAGTGCATTGAAGAAGAAAATTGCCAAATAAGGACTACATGTAGCAGCTAATTTCTCATCTTTTCTAAAGTGATGGAGAAAGAAACTAACCAATGAGTAAGTCAACTAATTTGCTGGAATGCAGAGGACCTTCTGCACCCCCACCACCCCCAGACAAGGTTAAAACTATTGCAATCAGTAAAATAGCATGATGACCAGCAGTAGTGATGAGGGTGGAATAGCTGGCTAGTTCAGCACTGACTGGGTAGATAGCACTGAACCACTGGCAGATGAACAGCATTGCCCCACTGACATAAAGGCAATTACTTACTAGAAATGTTGAGAGAAGATAAAGAGGAGGAGGAAAGGCTATTATGAGGACTTTTCAGTTTCTGGGTGGGCTGAATGATCTACAAAGGAAAAATAAGACCCAGATAAGTCTTCAGGAGTATGGAAGGAATCAAATTCCAGTGTATGGTTTTCCTGAGAAGAAGCTTTCCAAATGATGACAAGCTTTTGTATCTGTTCCCAGGCATGTTAGCCCATACTGAAGGAGCCAGGAGAGAGGGTGTATCTTTGCATATGTTCCTTTCCTGAAGGTTTGATAATTTGTGGTTGTTCTTATTGCCTACTTTCTCTATCTGGGAAGATGTTCTAGTAAGAACTAAGTCTGTGATGATATGGTCTTTCAGAGGAAGATTTAGCTGTTTTTTCTAATAAAATTTGTTCTGATACTCATAATAAAGATATGTTTTAGATCCCAGACATTAGTAACCATGTTTTCTAGGATTCTGGGAATGATTGTGAATACTGAGTCAATAACCTATCAATCAACAAGCATTTATTAAGCCCTTACTTTGGCCAAACACTATACTGACACCAAGGATATAAAGACGTAAATGAAAATTTGCTCCCTCAATAAGCACACATTCTATCAAAGAAGATGATTTGTGTGTGTGTGTGTGTGTGTGTGTGTGTGTGTGTGTGTGTGTGTATTCAAAATAAGCACAAGGTAATTTTGGTTGGGATGGCACTAGCAATAGGAGAGATCAAGAAAAGGTCTATATAGAGATGGTACTTGAGCAGAGCTTTGATGTGAAGGAAGAATCTAAATAAGTTGTAGCAACTTCTAGAAGGCTACTGTTCCCCACAAATGACTGTTTACCAACCCCTTAGAACTCTCTTAGTCCTTAAATATGCTTTGGGCCTCAGATAGGAGACTACCTATGACCAGAGAGGTAAGGTTTTATATTGATCCTGAAAGGCTGGTGAGATCATTATTTGGATTTTAAATTATAAGATTTTGAGTTTCAATGAATGGATGTATCACTGCCAGAAGCATGGAATTTAGGAAGAACTGTTTTGAGGTTGAAGAGAGAAGGATAATAACTTTAGTTTTGAATATACTGAGTTTCTGATGGTGAAGATATTCAAGTAGCAATACTGAGTAGAAAGTTAATGTATGGGCATGGAGTTCTGTTGAATAGATACAAATATATATTCAAAATTGGGTAACATCAGGATAGAAATGATAATTGAAGCCATGAGAATAGATGATCTTGTAGGGCACAAAATATAGAGTGGGATCATGGGACTAAGGATGGGGCTTTAGTTAACAGGTAACCAAAAAATTATAATCAGCCGCTCTTTGGTCTTGGTATTAAATGACTTTGTTTCTTATTTTCCTCCCTTATCTTCAAATTCCATTCAAGAGGAAGGTTTCCATGACCTCAAGTGGAGTTTTGTGATAAATAGTAAATGAAAAAGGATTTTTTAAAATCTTCTGAGAAAGCACATTATAATCATCTTTCCTTGTTCTCCTTCAAACATATGTTCATTCACTAAATCAACTTCTTTGTTGTGCTTCTTCTTCATGTAAACTTTTACATGAAAGCTTGAATCCAACCTCCACACATTTCTCCAACCATTGTCAGCCTTTTGTTTTCATCTTAGAATGGAACCTAAGTTCAGATGAATTTTGCCTGACTTTCCCTAAGTCTGTCTCCGTAGAACCCCTCTGCATTCCACCCTCCCTGTTACTTATGTCATAACCTTCCTTTGTTTCTTGTACTTTGTGCTCACCTCCATGTTCTATACAAAGCTTAAGAGTTAGTCAATCAACCAATAACAAGCATTTATTAATTGTTTATTATGTCCTAGACACTATGATTGATAAAAACACAAAGAATGAAACAACTTCTATTCTCAGTAACCTTATCTTCACTCTATTGACAAGTCTAACTGCATAAAATCCCTGTTCTTCATACCCACAAATGTACACATCTTTAACTGAATGAAAAGAGTGTGTGATTTGGAGTCAGATAAGATTTGTGATTGAATCCTATTTTTGAGTTACTAACAAGTTAACCATGAACAAAATCATTTTACTTATCTGATTCACAGTTTCCTCATATATAAAATAGGAGGAAGGGAAGGAGAAAAGGGAATAAACATTTATATAGTACTTATTATGTGCTAGACACTGTGATAAGCTCTTTTAAAATTCCTCCAAGTGAATGTTTGGACATTCCTCTGTAACATTTAATCCTAGAACAGAGATTCTTAATCTTTTTTGGTCTTCGATCTCTTCCCTTTGGCAAAGCCTGTGAACTCTTTATCAGAAATGTTATTTTAAAGGGACAAAATAAAATATATAGAATTACAAGGAAACCAATTACATTGAATTACAGTTATCAAAATATTTTTTTTTAATTCACAGACCTCAAGTTAAGAAGCTCAGTCATAGAGAGTTGTCTGGACAGGAGTTAAAGGTTATTTACCCATAGTCACACAGCTAATACGTGTCAGAGGCAAAACCTGAAGGTAGGTCTTCTTGGTGGCAGCTAAGTAGCTCACTGGATTGAGGGCCAAGCCTAGAGATTGTGGGGTCCTGGGTTCAAATTTGACCTCAGATACTTTCCAGCTGAGTGACCCTGGGCATGTCACTTAACCCATTGTCTAGCCCTTACTTCCCTTCCACCTTGTAACCAATACACAGTATTGATTCTACGATGTAAAGGTAAGGGTTAAAAAAAAAAAAAAAGACAGGAGGTGTTCTTGACTTAAGCCACCCCCATCCACTATGCTCCTTTGAATCTTCTTATTTTAACTCCTGATACAATTCAAGTGACTCATTTTAGTCCTTACAGTGACAAATACTAGATTACACATCTAAATAACTAAAATAATGCATGTAATCACAGATAAAAATACTTTATTTCTTTCTTGTCCTTCCCTCAATTCTGTCCCCCCCACCAATTTCCTTCCTGACCTATCAATTTCAATTCCACAAGATCATACCTATTCTGTGGAAAGAAGAAAAATTTGCTTTATTTTGGAATAATGAGGCCTTTGTGAAGTATAAATTATAAGTTTTTCCATGTGGAATGAATATGCAATATGCTATGATTAAAACACTCTATATGGTATGTGATATGTCTATACCATTCCCAGTGAAAGCATAATGTTATGTTATTCATAGTGAGAATATTTTTCCAAAGGAAAAAGTTCATAGACTATATACCATTGAAGTTAATCATGCCAGAGTTTGCTCTTAAAAATGTTATTCATTCATTACATAAATACAATGTTGATAATATTGGATGCACAGTGCCTGGCACGTAGTAAACACTTATTAATTGTGAAATTGAATTGATTTTAGACAATGGCCAGGAACTAAAAAAATAAACTTGAAGAGACTTGGACATTTCTAAAGTGTAGTTTAGGAAATAACTGATATATTGCCACAGACCTTTACTTCTCTCCTGGTGTACATAGAAGAATTACCCTATCCTTCTTAAGAGTTATCAGTGAGTTGTTCTTAGAGTAGAATCATAATTTCAATGTTATATAACTTATTAAAGGAATTATTGTTAATGAGAACAATAGTGTTTTGAAACATACTCTAAAACCATTTTGGAATTATTAATAAATATTCTAGAAGGAGCAGCAACTCAGTGGATCAGTGGATAGAGCACCATGCCTGGAGATTCAAATCTGGTCTCAGATTCTTCCTAGTTCTATAACCCTGAATCAAGTCATTTAACCCCAATTGCCAAGTCTTTAACACTTTTCTGCTTTGGAACTGATACTTAATATGAATTCTGGACAGAAGATAAGGATTTTTTTAATGAAATAAAATAAAGAACAAGGAAGGAATAGCTGGAGAGAATTCTAATTTTTTGATTATCTCTTCTTACCAACAAGTTAAACTGACTTTTAAGTAATAAAGCCAACAGAAGAAGAAAATTGGCTTGAGGGAAATATCTTCATGTTTTGGTTTTAAAAAAGTATAGATCATAGAATATTGGAGCCAGAATGAAATTTACAGGGGCAGCTGGGTAGTTCAGTGGATTGAGAGTCAGGCCTAGAGATGGGAGGTCCTAGGTTCAAATCTGACCTCAGACACTTCCCAGCTGTTTGACCCTGGGCAAGTCACTTGACCCCCATTGCCCACCCTTACCACTCTTCCACACGAAGTTAAGGGTTTAAAAAAATTTTTTTTTAAAAAGAATGAAATTGAGGTTCCGGGTTAAGATGGCGGCAGAGTAAGAAGCAGCTCTTAACCTCTCCTGACCGAAACATACAAAACTCCTCAAGGGGACATAAAAACAAGTCCAGACGAACAGAGGAACCCCACAAGAGGGCACAGCGTGGAAGGTACGTGGAATCGAGACATTTCCAGGCTATAAAGGGCTCTCACTCAATCGCGGGCTGAGCAACCGCCCCACCCCCACCCCCTCCACACTCATCTATAGCTCCGAACCCAGCTAAAAAGAAAGAGGGCAAGTTTGGGGCACCCATCGAGTCATCAGCAGCTCGGGGACCTGTTCCTGAGAGCAGCTAGACTTAGGACCCCATTAAGTCAAAAAAAGCACGCGAAATCTGAGGGCGCGGGAGCAGGACGCTGGGCGCAGAGTGCTGGCTGAGCAGAGGTGTGGGCGGAGGCAGACACAGCCAGGAACTAAAGCCTAAGTGGGGAACCAGTGCAGACGGGTATACGACTGTGGAAGTAGCTCCCTGAGACTTGTAAAGGAACCTCCAGCAGAGGATCAAGCAAGAGGGCCCACCAGGGGGCTTGACCTTGGAAAAAACCAGAATTCAGACCTCAGGAGCCAATAGATCGCGAACAGACACTGAGCGCGAGGATAAAGCTGAGAAGCTGCTGGGCTAATGATGGCTACTCAGCATCAGGAAGTTCAGAAGAGAAAGAATAATAACAAAAAGAAGAAGTCTTTAACACTCGACAGCTTTTACACAGAGAAAATCCAGACAACCGAGCAAACAGAGGAGGAGAACAAACAAGCATCCGGACCCTCCTCAAATAAGGAAAACTCCTCACAAGCTATGGAAGAGTTCAAAACTGAGATTCTGAGGAAAATGGAAGAGATCTGGCAAGAAAATAACAGTTTAAAAGGTAGAATCTTGCAATTGGAAAGTGAGGCTCAGAAATCAAATGAACTGATAAGCAAATTGAACACCAGAAATGACAAGATTGAAAAGGAATACCAAAAGATTATAGCCGATAACCAGTCCCTAAAGGCTAGAATCGAGCAATTAGAAGCTAATGATCTCTCAAGACAACAAGAACAAATAAAACAAAGTCAAAAGACTGAAAACATAGAAGGAAATATGAAATATCTCAATGAGAGAGTGACAGACCAAGAAAACCGGTCTAGAAGAGACAATTTGAGAATAATTGGTCTTCCAGAAAAACCAGAAATTAATAGAAACCTGGACTCCGTACTAAAAGAAATTATTCAGCAAAATTGCCCTGAAGTCCTACAACAAGAGGGCAATATAGACATCGAAAGGATTCATAGAACACCCACCATATTCGACCCAGAGAAGAAATCGGTTAGAAATATTATTACCAAATTCAAAAGCTTTCAAGCAAAAGAAAAAATCTTACAAGAAGCCAGAAAGAGACAATTCAAATATCAAGGAGCACCAATCAGGATCACACAGGATCTGGCAGCCTCCACACTAAAAGACCGTAAGGCTTGGAATACAATATTCAGAAAGGCAAGAGA
>NC_058133.1:418339442-418536552 GCF_016433145.1 Gracilinanus agilis | reverse complement strand
GGGGGGGGGGGTTGAAGGGGAAAGGAGTAGCATGAATCATGTAACCATGTTAAAAATGAATATTAATAAATGTAAAAAAAAATAAAAAAAAAATAAAAAAAAAGAATGAAATTTTCAGGACATCATTTTTTCTAAGCCCTCATTTCACAAACTATCACCCAGATAAATGGTGGCAGAATTGGAAAAAGAACCCAGGTCTCCTGACTCCCAACAGAGTGTTCCTTCTTTTATACTACTTGATCCTGTAGAACTTTAAGCACCCAAGGATAGGACTGATGTTCACAGAATACAATATGATAACAACAGATGATGGAGAAAAAGTAGAAAAATAGCTAACAGGGAAATGAAATCTAAGATAAGAGAATATACAAAGAGTAAAAGAGTGCCTAGCTGCCTTTAGTTAATTCCAGTGATAAGATCAAAATGTATATATATGAAGAAAGCGGTGAATGCAGTTGCTAAGGTGTTGTTTGTTGTTCTTGGAAGAATCATGGTAAATAAGTGAGGTCTAATTAAAAAGAAAAGATATAGAAGATAAAATGTCCAAAATAAAACCCATTTTTATTTTTATTCCTGAAAAAATTCAATGATAAGTTACTAAAGAAATGGAAAAAATGAAGAGAAAAATAAGTTAACCGAAGGAAAGGGAATATAAATGGAAAAAAATGAATATAAAAATGAGAAATATTTAAAAGGAATAAGAGAAAAATGAAAAATAAGAAAAAATAAGAAAAAAAGAGAAAAAAACATTTTTTAAATGAAAACAATTAAATGAAAAGACAGTGTTTGGGAGGGAAACATGAATGATCCCCTACTTTGTCTTTTTTAGGAAAACTCCTGCAACAGAAAGGACAATGAAAATTTTTTTGAAAATCTTAGAAAGAAAAAATAGGTCTTGACCATTATCAATAACAAATATTTATTGAGTAACCACTGTGGGCCTGGCACAAATAGTCTGTAGAACACATGCCCTTTGCTTCTGAAAAGCTGTCTAGGAGAAGGCAAGTCAGACAACAAAGAAAATAAATGAATACATACATACATAAACACATACACAAATAAATTAATATCTCCAAAGCATCCAGCTCTACAGCTCTATTAGCATTTTACCTCTCTAAGAGTGCAGATGGTATCGTCTCTTCCTCTCTACTTATTCCCTACTAGCTGCCCTCAGCACCTTTCTGCCATGTCATAATAGATTGAAAACAGAAATCGGCATTGCCCAAAGTCTAGTAAATTGTAGAGAATTCCAGTATGCTTTCACATTGCAGTCACACAATGAAATTGTGTGAATAGGAATGAAAAGAAGCAAAAAAAGATAAAAGAACAAGGTGAAGGGGAAATTGAATTTAGCAAATGCTTATTATAGATCTACTATGTGTAAAGTACTGAGGATACAAAGAAAAAATAAAATAGACTCTGCTCCCAAAGAGATTATGTTATATTGGGGAAGGGGCATGAGAGAAAAAAGGGTTAGGGTGATTAGGTCCACAGAATCTGAGTTAAAGATGGCAAAATTTTGAGGTTCAAAAAAGGTGCTGGTTAAAGAAAGATTCCTTAGCTTCTATTCATTTTCTTGTGAAGTGAGTCTAGTATGATAGTGAGAGACTGAAGTTGTCTAGGGTCAACTCGTGTTTAGTATAGGAAGACTCCATAGAGAAGACTGGGTGTTAGTTTTGTTTAAAAGACTGGAAGTGACAGACTTTGATGAAGTACAGTAGCCAAAGAAATTGTTCTGAGTGAGAAACACAAAAAAAGAGACTTGAAGCAATAGACATTAACAACAAAAATTCTAGAGGTCATTTTAATGGCCTTGAATGTACCACTTTAGTTCAGATAATAGCACCTATTTTCCTCCTGCTGAGGGATATCACTAAGTAAAAAACACCTTTATTTTTTTTAAGGCCCCCATTCCTTCTGAAATGATGTACACCTGCTGTGATAAAGCTTGAGAAGATCCCAGTTGAGAGACTGATGATGAATAGACAATTGAAAAGGAAAAGCCAGGAGGGAGTTAGTATTTTGCAACCTCATACAACTTGTGATCCTAGGTCTCTGGGGGTGGGGGTGGGAGGGGGTTGTGTGTGTGTGTGTGTGTGTGTGTGTGTGTGTGTGTGTGTGTGTGTGTGTTTTAACATTGGTCTGAAAAACAGAACTCAGAAATAGTCAGGTTTTTTTAGGCTAACAAATAAGAGAAAAACAAAGATACTTTTAGTTTAACTCCAAAATATTTTTGAGTGAGTGTCTAAGTGGAAATGTCACTTTTTAAAACTAATAAAAATTTTCTCTCAGGTGCGAATTATGAAACAAACAAAACTATTGGATAGGTAAGCTACCGTTTTCCCTATTGGAATATTGAACTACATAGTCTGTATATGTATATTTTTTAATTTTTGCCTTTATTTGTTTTAAGGCATCATCCAGGCTGATCCGTGTGAATGATTACCTTTTTTTTTCCTCTCTGTTTAAACATCAACTATCTGCTGGCTTCACTTTCTGAAGCAATCTGGGACACTAGGTACACATAACAGAATTTAGTAAGATTTGCATGCTATCATAGCTTGAAAATGTGAAAATATGAGTAAAACCATTTAAGTTAATGATTGTGATTCATGGTTTGTTGAGCCCACGTTCCTTAGGAAGCAACATTTCTTTTTAAATGATGGTCTACACTCAGACAAAGTTTAAGAGGAACTGTGTTTTTATTTTATGGAATTGAGTTTATAAATCAGAACAAGAGTATGATCAAACATGGTAAGTATAAAGATTCATTAAATCAAAAATAGGGTTTTCTTTCCTTTTTCTTGGAGTTAGAAGAGACTTCAGATATCATGTTCAGATATCGTGGCAAGCAGTCAAAAAATTTTTGTTCACTTAAACGTTTTGCCAATAATGAAAACTAGACCCTGCAAAAATGTATAAAATTAGTACTAGTCAACAAATATTTTCCATCTTTATTGAAAATAGGTAACTATAATATTGAAGAGAGACACAGGGAAACTGAATGAAAATTCCAACCAAGAAAGTTGAAAGATGTCTTGCTGTTTTAGGTCAATGTCAGAAATCACTTCCTAATAACTCCTATTTTGAGAAGCCCCCTGTGCTGATGATACCTGAAAGAAAAGAAAAGTGAGCATTAAATCCAAAGAGGGAGATTGTAAGTGGAATAACACAAGGATAGGATGGTTTCAAAACACTGATTCCCTGATCTCCCTGATAAAAGAAATATCCTCTGGAGCTAATGTGGACTTCTCTCATCAACTCTTTCAGAGCTTCAGGATACCATTTAGAACTCTTTAAAAAGTATTTACCAGGGAGAGACTTGTGCCTTGAGTGGTGAAGTGCTTATTCTATTCTATTCATCTTGCTTCACTATAGGATCAAATCAAGAATGCCACAGAATTATAAGATTATAAAGGACTTAAGAATTCACTGAGAGTATCTTTTTACTTCTGATCTGTTCTCCACCCAAACCATTCCAGACAAAGGCCCCAAACATTTTAAATATTAAAAGAGAATTTATTGTTGTGATGCCCAAAATGTATTTGCCACAAAAGAAAAATTCAGCTCCCTTACTGCATTCAAACTCAATTCATTTTAATTGTTTATTTTCTTTACACTTGGGTTTCTAGCCTTGCTATCTGCTTAGCTTTTAACTTGAAAATATTAACCCACATAGAAGTATCTATTTATTATTATTATTATTATTGCTGAATGAAAAACCTTCTGTTTGCTGTTTGATAAGTCCCATGAGGTTTTCTATTTGAAGAACATTTGAGTTTATAATCCTGAATTAAACATATATATATATATATTGAATGAATATATATACTAAATGAAAATATATATACTAAAAATATATATCTCCTTCAGACACATATATACAAACATACAGAAAAAAAGACCAACTTCAAAAAAATAGATTCATCACTCCTATTGTCAATGTGTCACAATATTATCTTTTTTCACATCTGGACCTCTTCAAACATAATCCATAGAAGCATTTTAAAACTGAAAATATTTTAGATTAATTTATTTGTTCATTACAAATGTTGACATATGTTCATGGGATCAGTAGATTTCAAGTGATAAGGAGCCATGTATTTGAACATCTTCATTCCGCACTGAGAAAACTGAGACCCACTAAAGTTCAGTGAGATGCCCAAAGCCACATAGTCTACTAAGTAGCAGAGGAGAAGATGTCAAGTCTGATCCTCCAACTCCAAATGTAGGTCCAACTCCATTATGCCATACTGGGAGCTTCAACACAGTAGATATTTTCATCCCATTTACCAAACTCTATGAATCTATGTAAGAAATTCTTTTTTTTAGTTAATCATTTTGGGGGGAAATTGGATCAAATTATTTTGCAAACTTGAAAGGGTTCTATAAACATTTACCATTATTATTATTGTCTATTATCTCATCAGAGTGAGAAGTGTCTTTACTTGGCAGACTGTAAGGTCTAGTTGTGGCTTAAATATGTAGCTAAGACTTAGAGAACTATCTGAAGCCCATAAAGATTGTAACTTGTCTTATGGTTAAATAAACATGTGAGGGCATGATTTAAACTTGGGCTTTCTGAGTTTAAGTACTGGGCATTCTCTTCTTTAATAGGGAGAAATTTTGGAGTAAGAGAAAATCAAAATCAAAATTGAGAGAGTAGGAAAAAGAAGGGAGAGGAAAAAAGTTTTTTCTTCTTGATTTGCTGGAATAAAAGTCATGCCATTTGGATCTATGAAATGCATATGTTGTGCAAACAATATTGTTGCATTTCATTGATTGTAACTTTAAGATATAGTCCAATTACTCCATTATTTTTTAACTGTACAGTAAAGTATGTTTGCTTGATTCAACATCATTAGGTTTTATTTTATTATAATTGATACTGTCCTTGGTTTACCTTAAAAACATGGGTACTTTGTAACTGGTCCAATAGCCAGTTGTTCATCCTTCATTTCAAAGTCTACCATTGACATCACAGAATGATAGTTTGACTCAAGCATCAATTGGATTTAAGTGAAGCAAAGTTGAACAAAGTCATCAGCCTCACTCTCTCTTCCAATCATCAAAGTCCAGTATCAAGATGAAAGTCAGGATGACTAGTGATAATTTGGGAGGCAGTGTCTTACAAATGTAATTTTGTAATACTTTACAAAGCTCTAAGTACTGCATAATGCTTGCTTTGGCCTCCTTCATAACCATTGGAAGAAATTATTCTCATTGGTCCATTCCATTAAGAGAAGATTTCAAATTTCACAGACAGGTCTGGGATCACAGACAGGTTAGAAATACAACATGAATATTGTAGACTTAAACCATTAATCTGAACTAATCTTCATGAATGTAGAAAGAAAGGTCTAATAAATACCAGAGCAAGTGGCTCCAATGTAAGTAAATCAAAGACTCCTTCCTTCTCTTGAATAAATCCATTAACTATTATAGTAAGGGATTTTAACCTTCTACTCTCATAAATGGATAAATTCAACCAAAAAAATAATAAGAAAGAAGTGAAGGAGATAAATAATATATTAGATAAGCTAGATATGACAGCTATCTGGAGAGAAGTGAATAGGAATAGAAAGGAATATACATTTTTCTCAGCAGTATATTGTACCTTTACAAAAATTGATCATATATTGGGCCACAAAATCTTTAATAATTTTATTAAAGAAAATGATGAGACAACATATCAAAACCTATGTAATATAACAAAAGCAATAACTAGAGGAAAATTTATATCTCTAGATGATTATATCAGTAAAAATAGGCACAGAATAGAACAATTAAATGAGCATACAACTTAAGAGAAAAAATTGAATTAATAAATAAGAGCTAGTTTTAGGAAAAAACAAAAAATTGATAAAGCTTTGGTTAATATGATTGTTTAAAGAGAGAAGAAAATAAAATCACTATCATCAAAAAAAGTTCAGTGAAATTAAAGCATACTTACAAAAATATAAATTGCTTAAACTAACAGAGGAGAGAATAGAATATCTAACTAAACCTATTTGAGAAAAAGGAAATTGTATAGGCCATAAATGAACCTCCTCACAAAAAGGCATCAGGACCAGATGGATTTACAAGTGAATTTTACTAACCATTTAAATATCATCTAATTCGAATACTAAATAAATTATTTAGAACTATTAGTAAAGAAGGAGTCCTGCCAAATTCCTTTTGTGAAACAAATGTGGTACTGATATCTAAACCAGGAAGAGCAAAAACAGAGAAAGAAAATTATAGATTAATTTCATTAAAGAATATAGATGCAAAATCCTATATAAAATATTAGCTAGAAGACTACAATAATGTATCACAAAGATTATACATTGTGATTAAAGAGGATTTATACCAGGTATGCAGGCATGCGGGTTTAATGTAAGGAAAACTATTAATATAATCGATTACATCAATTTAAAAAAAGGAGCAAAAACCATCTGATTATATCAATAGATACAGAAAATGTTTTTTCACAAAATACAACATTCATTCCTGCTGAAAACATTTGAAATCATGGGTATAAATGCATTTTCCTTGGAATAATAAGAAATATATATTTAAAACTTCAGAAAACATTATCCAAAATGGGGATAAGTTGGAAGCCTTCCCTTTCAGGAGTGAAATAAAGATGCCAATTGTCTTCAATATTATTTAAACATTGTATTAGAAATGCTGGTAATAACAACAAAAGAAGAAAAAAGTAAGTTGAAGATATTAGAATGGGCAAAGAAGTAATAAAACTATATCTTTTCACATGATATGATGATATATATAAAAATAGAAAATCCCAGAGAGTAAGATAAAAAATTAGTTGAAGCCATCAATAAGTAGCAGGATATAAAAAACCCACATAAATCATTAACATTTCTAGATATCACTAACAATGTCTCACAAAAAAGAAATAGTAAGAGTTACTCCATTTAAATTAACCATAGACAGAATAAAGCACGTATATCTGCCAAAACAAACCCAGAAATTACATCAATATTATTCTAAAATACTTTTTATACAGAGCAAGTAAGATTTAAATAATCAGAGAAGTATTAATTCTATGTGAGAGGGCAGAGCCAATATAATTTAAATGACAATCCTACCTTATGTGCTATTTATTCAATGCCATATCAATTAAATTACCAAAAAACTATTTATTGAACTAGAAAAAATAATAACAAAATTCATTTTGGAGAAAACAAAAGGTCAAGGATATCAAAGGAAATAATGAGAAAAGTAAAGGAAGGAGTCTAGCAGTACAAGATTCTTAAATTATATCTTAAAGCAGTAATTATCAAAATTATCTGGTACTGGCTAAGAAAAAGAAAAGTAGATCAGTGGAACAGAATAGACAATCAACAGTTGTAAAAGATTACAGTAAACTTGCATTTAAAAAAAAGTATAGATCTAAGATTTGAGTTTGAGAATTAGCTATTTGGCAAAAGTTGTTGAGAAAACTGGAAAGCAATCTGGCAGAAACTACATGTAGACCAATATCTTATGTCATTTACCAAGATAAGATGAAAATGGATGTATGGCGTAGGTATATAGAGAGAAATGACAGGCAAATTAGAAGAACATCTAAATCTCTCAGATTTATAGATAGTAAAAAGAATTTATGAATAAAGAAGAATAGGAAGCACTGTAAGATATAAAATAAATAATGCTGAATACATTAACTTAACTTAACATTAACTTAAAATCTTTCTACAAATAAAACTAATGTAGCCAAGATTAGAAGGAAAGCAGTAAAGGGAAAAAATTTTATGGGCAATTTGTCAGATAGAAGTTTCATATCTAAACTATAGAGAGAGCTTTGCCAAATGTTAAGAATAAGATTAATTCTTCAATTGATAAATAGTCAAAATATATTGGACATTTTTCAGATGAAGAAATCAAAGCTACGTGTAACTATATAAAAATTGCCTTAAATCATTACTATTTTGAGAAATACAAATCAAAACACCTCTGAGATATCATCTCATAACTATCAGATTGGTTAAAACAATAAAAAGGAAAAATGACAAATGTTAAGAGAGGAAATGGAAAAATGGGGACTAATATACTACTGATGGAACTGGGAACCAATTAAGTCACTTTGGAGAGCAATCTGGAATTCAGCTGAAAGAGTTATAAATAAATATATATATATATGTATATATATATATTATATATCTTTTGTCTCAGAAATACCACTCTTATTTCCTAAGGTAATCAGGGGAAAAGGAAAAGAACCTATATGTTCTAAAAAATATTTATAGCAGCTCTATTATTTTGGTGGCAAAGAACTGGAAAGTGAAGTGATGCCCATCAACAGGGGAATGGCTAAACAAGTTGTGGCATATGATTGTGATGGAATACTACTGCATTATAAGAAATAATGAGCAGGTTAATTTTGAAAAATCACTGAAAAACTTACATGAAATTCTGGAGAATGAAATGAACAGAACCAAAAGACATTGTATACAGAAGCAGAAATATTTTATTTATTGAACTAGAAAAAATAATAACAAAATTCATTTTGGAAAAAACAAAAGGTCAGAACAAAAGGAAGAATGACCTCTGTATGTCCACCTCCAGAGAAAGAACTGATAACTAGAAACAAGACAGTTTTAAATATACAGATATCTTTTTGCCAAATGATCTCTTCTCTAACGGGGGGGGGGGGGAACAGGAGGGAAAGTGTTATTTTAATGTAAGAAACAAATAATTAATTTTTTAAAATCTTACCTTCACTCTATTGACCTGCCTTGAATGAAGAACCTATGTCTTCGGAGAAATTTAACTCTAAGTACCTAAAGCATCATTAGGTATCCTAAAAGAGATAATTCACTGAATGATGTTTTGATACCTTAAAAACTCATTACTTCTATAAATGAAATAGCTTAGGTCTTTCATGAAACATAGAACAGCAATTCCATTTATAAAAGAGGATCACTGTACCTGAGGCAAACACTTAAATGTAGAAACAAAATCAGTCCAGAGTCTAATTACAAGTGAGACCACTCATCTATTTTATCTAACAAGAAGAGATTTGTTATTTAAAACTACAATTAGCTTTTAGTTATTAAAAGGCTGCTTGTCCATTTCATGTGTTATCTCTTCTCTTTTATTGAAAAATAACCCTTCTGTTAGCAGTAGGAATCACCTATTGCCATTACCGTGTTTTTAATAAATTTGATGTTGAAAAAACTAAAATAACAAGAGTCTGGAAAACCATTCCTCTGCAGCAGAAGAGCAGAGATAAAGGTGTCAAAAACAAAGGAGAGTATATGTTGCCCTGGTCAGAACAGAGTTAAGATACTATATTAGTTCTGCCTGTCATATTTTAAGAAGAATGTTAATGAACTGTTGTCTATCAAGAAGAGGGTAACTAAGAGAGTCAATCAATTAAACACCACAGTCTTTGAGAATGGGAATATTTAGCATGTAGAAGAAAAATATTAGGGGTGAAATTAAAATCATCTTCAAAAATTTGAAGGACTTTCATTTGAAAAAGAAATTACAATTTTTTCTGCTTTGTTCCAGGGGCAAAAGTAGGAGCAGTGGAAAGATGCTAGATAAAGATATATATAGGCTTTTGGTTTGTTCAGTCAGTTAGTCATGTCCAAGCTCATATTCATTGCTTCCATGACACTATATGTCCATTTCATCCTCTGCCATCCCATTCTCCTTTTGCCCTTAGTCTTTCCTAAAACAAGTATTTTCTAAAGATTTCTGTCTTCTTATTATGTGGCCAAAATATTTGAGTTTCAGTTTTAGCATTTGACCTTCTTTGCATTGGCAGAGGGGCTTAAGTATCTCAATAAAACTATGAGCTATGCCATGCAGAGTTACCCAAGACAAACAGGTAGTAGTGGAGAATTCTGACAAAAGGTGATCCAATGGAGAAAGTAATGGAACACTCCAGTATCTTTGCCAAGAAAATGTGCAGTATTAAAGCAATAAAAGATATAGGATGGCCATAAGGGAAAAATTATAATTGTTAAAGCAAAAGTAAAATGGGAGTATTCATAACATTTTTCCATTCCAGACATCTTCAAGCAAATGATATCCACTTGAAAGGTACGGTATAAAAGGCATTTTTATTCAAGTGTAGGATGGATTTGATAGCCACAGAGGTCCTGTCCAACCATGAGATTCCAGGCTCTAATTCTGTGATACTATGAGGTGTCACCATAAAAGTCCCAGGAGAAGAGTGGGACCAGCTGCCAATCTGGGTTCAGCAAAGGTGTGAACATTCATTGAGCACAGCATCTGTTCATCTCAGTTTTGCAAGTTACCTAAAGGGTAGAAGCAGACTTGAAACTAAAGAGTCAGATCTCTATGGGATGTTCAACAGAGGGCAGAGGCTTTGAAACATTTGTGTGAATGTACAAGACATATTTCATGGCAAAACCAGGTCCCCCAAGCTAGAGGCAGCTGTCATCATAGCACATGTTATATAGTAGGCTTTGATCAAGCTCTAACAAGATATTTATTCATCCATTTCTTTCAACAAGTATTTAAGTTCCTATGATATGAAAAGTACTATGCTAAGCAGGTGAAAGGCCAAAAAATTTAGATTTGACATAAGTACTACCACTTTCAAATATATATATGCATTAACCTGTATGTGAAAAATCAGTTAGACTTTAACTTTTATGACTTTGTAACTTTTTGTCACTGTAAATCCTATATAGTTTCCCTGTAGTTCATGAGGTAATAAATTTAGAGCTGGAAGGGACATAAAGTCCAATTCCTTCATGAGGAAATGGAAGAAGAGAGGAGATAAATGAATTGCCCAAGATCACCTTGCTAGCAAGTATGTGAAGCAGGACTTGAACCCAAGTCTTCTTGTGTTCAAGCCCAGGACTCCATCCACTCTTCCATGCTACTTTTGACAGTAATGCTACCCAACTTTCCACTATATCAATAGATCTTTTTTTTAGCTAATTAATGCGGTTTTCTTTCCCAATAGTGAAGCTAGACATTCAGTCATAGCTATGCATAATGGGTGAATTTTATCCAGATTTTCCAATAAATTCCCCATACAAGTGTCTGCCAAATGATATATGGGCCATCCATGAGGTCTCTTGGCATTACCTTTGAGTAGACAGACTTGTCACTAATTGGCCAGTTATCCCAAGCCACCTTTTTAATACAGTCAATCACCTATTTCTCTGATGGCATCCTTTATGTCACTTTTTCTATGTATTTCCTCTTTTGAAAGGATTGTAGTCTACTCATGCCTACCTTGTACCTCTCTCTTACTTTTTAAGCTGATCCTTCACTGAAGTTCTACAAAAATTGTAGTATTCTTTTTTTCACCGTCATCCAGTTGTTTGTTTGTTTTTTTAAACTTAAACCAGACCTATGATTTCGTTCATGTAAGTAATTCCCATTGAAAAAACACCATCCACTTTTGCAAATAGTCCACTGTTGTCTAACTTCTTGTCTTAAAGAATCTTAAAGGCTATTATTTGCTTAGAGTCACTCAAAAAGTATGAGTCAGGCAGGCCTTGAATACACGTCTTCCTGTGTCTAAAGTCAATTCTTCGGGGCAACTGGGTGGCTCAGTGGATTGAGAACAGACCTAGAGATGGGATGTCCTAGATTCAAATCTGGCCTTAGATACTTCCTAGTTGTGTGGCCCTGGGCAAGTCACAACACTCATTGCTTTGCCCTTACCATTCTTCTGCCTTGGAACCAATACACAGTATTGATTCCAAGATGGAAGGTAAGGGTTTTAAAAAATAAAAAATAAAATAAAATCAATTCTCTATCCTGATGCCTCCAACACTCAAGGATATTGGCATTAAAAAAATTCTTTTAAGACAGGCTAATGATTCCAGGTGAAATTTTTACTATCATTAAAATCTCTTAGAAAACTTAAAATGGTCTTCCTGGTTAAGATGACAGCAGAGTAAAAAGCAGCTGCTTAATCTCTCCTAACCAAAACACATAGGACTCCTCAAGTGGACATAAAAACAAATCCAGAGGAATGAAGGGACCCCACAGCAGGGAGCAGCATTGGAGGTACGTAGAACAGGGGCATTTCCATGCTATAAAGGGGTGAAATTGCTCTCACTAAAACGCGAGCTGAGCAACCCCCTCTCCCACCCCCACACCACCTACAGTGCCAAAGCCAGCTCACAAGAGTTAAAGCAAGTTTGTGGCACACATTAAGTCCTTGGCAGCTACCTGGGGTCACCAGGGCCTGCCCCTGAGAGCAGCAAGACTTAAGACCCCAAGAGGCTAAAGAACACACAGACTTTGAACACAGACCCTGAGCGCGGGCATGAGTGTGGGCAAGGATGCAAGCCCAGACACGGATTCTGAGCACAGGCATGGACCTTGAGTGGGGACCCAGGGCAGAGGAGTGGAAGCAGCTCCCTGAGACTGTTAAAGGATCCTCTGGCAGAGGAACAAGCAAGGGGACCACCAGGAGGCTTGACCCTAAGAGCAACTAGACCTGAGACCTCAGGAGCCTAAAGAGCACAGACAGACCCTGAGTGTGAGGATAAACCTGAGAAGGCTCAGAGCTAACGATGGCAAGCCAGAGACAAAAACCCCAAAAGAGAAAGATCATCAAGAAGAAATCTGTAACACTTAACAACTTTTACACAGATAAAATCCAGACAACAGAGCAAACAGCAGAGGAGAACAAACAAGTAATCATATCCAAACCTTCCCAGAATAATAAAAACTGGCCACAAGCTATTGAAGAGTTCAAATCTGAGATGATGAGAAAGATGGAAGAGATTCAATGAGAGAAGTGGGAAATAGCTCAAAAGGAAATTAACAGGTTAGAATACAGAAACTCGCAATTGGAGAAAGATGCCCCAAAATCAAACAAAATCATAAGCAAATTGGAAACCAAAATCTGGCAAGAAAATAACAGTTTAAAAAGCAGAATTTTGCAATTGGAAAGTGAGGCAAGTAAACTGAAGATCAGAAATGACCAGATTGAAAAGGAAAACCAAAAGATTATAGCTGAAAACCAGTCCCTAAAGGCTAGAATTGAGCAATTAGAAGCTAATGATCTTTCAAGACAGCAAGAACAAATAAAATAAAGTCAAAAGACTGACAAAATAGAAGGAAACATGAAATATCTTAATGAGAAAGTGACAGATGAAGAAAACAGAAGAGACAATCTGAGAATCATTGGTCTTCCTGAAAAAGCAGAAATTAATAGAAATTTGGACTCCATACTAAAAGAAAATTATTCAGAAAAATTGCCCTGAAGTTCTACAACAAGAGGGCAATATAGACATTGAAAGGATCCATAGATCACCCTCTACACTAGACCCAGAAAAGACAACCCCCAGGAATATAATAGCCAAATTCAAGAGCTTCCAAGTAAAAGGAAAAATTTTACAAGAGGCCAGAAAGAGACAATTCAGATATCAAGGAGCACCAATCAGAATCACACAGGATCTGGCAGCCTCCACACTAAAAGACTGCAAGGCTTGGATTATGATATTCAGAAGGATCACCTACCCATCAAAACTGACTATATACTTCCAGGGGAAAGTTTGGGCATTCAACAAGATAGAAAATTTCCAAGTATTTGCACAGAAAAGACCAGGACTAAATGGAAAGTTCGATATCCAAGCAAAAAATCAAGAGAAACATGAAAAGATAACTAAGAAACAGAGGGGAAAGAAAGAAAATTTGTATTTTTTAAATTTGCCTCTTTAAGGGCTTCAATATGATCTAATTATTTGTATTCATATGTGGAGAAATGTTATGTATAATTCGGAACTCTATTCACTATTATAGTATTCACTATTATAGTAATCAGAAGAATAATTCATAGGGAGAGATTGGAATACTAAATGGTCTAAGATGATATGGGGGTGTGAAGGGGGGGTGAATAATAGAGGACACCAAGAGAAACTTGAATGAATAAGAAAAATAGGATAATCTATTACACGCAAAGATGGAATGGGAAGGGGAAGGGATGAATTAGTATTCATAAGAAGGAGAGGAAGGGAGCATTAAGAGATAATATTTAAACCTTACTCTTAGTGTAATTAACCATAAGAGGGAAGATTAGCTTTATCCATTGGGAAATAAAACTCTATCTAACCCTACTGAGAAAGTCAGAAGGGATAAACCAAGGGGAACAGGGAGTGGGGAGGTCAAAAAGGGAGGGGAGGAGAAGGGAGAGGGAATTCATTAGGCCTTAAAACTAAAAAGAGGGGAATAACAAGGGAAGGGGATAGAAAGGGAAGTAAATCAAGGGAGGGGACAAGGGTTACTGGTTTAAAACAAATCACTGGTTTAAAAGGAAATAGCCTAAGAAAAAGGGGTAGAACTAAGAGAGAATACCAAAATGTTGGGGAATACACCACTGATAATTATAATTCTGAATGTGAATGGGATGATTGATTGTACTAAATTAAAAACTTTTGTACAAACAAAAACAATGCAACCAAAATAAGAAGGGAAATGACAAATTGGGGAAAAATCTTTATAACAAAAAATTCTGACAGGGGTCTATTTACTCAAATATACAAGGAACCAAATCAATTTTATAAAAAATCAAGACATTCCCCAATTGATAAATGGGCAAGGGACATGAATAGGTGATTTTCAGATAAAGAAACAAAAAGTATCAATAAGCACATGAGAAAATGTTCTAAATCTCCAATAATTAGAGAAATGCAAATCAAAACAACTCTGAGGTATCACCTCACACCTAGCAGATTGGCTAAAATGAAAGAATGAGAGAGTAATGAATGCTGGAGGGGATGTGGCAAAATTGGGACATTAATGCATTGCTGGTGGAGTTGTGAACTGATCCAACCATTCTGGATGGCAATTTGGAACTATGCTCAAAGGGCTATAAAAGAATGCCTACCCTTTGATCCAGCCATACCATTGTTGCATTTGTACCCCAAACAGATGATAGATAAACAGACTTGTACGAAAATATTTATAGCTGCGCTTTTTGTGGTGGCAAAAACCTGGAAAAGGAGGGTATGCCCTTCAATTGGGGAATGGCTGAACAAATTATGGTATATGCTGGTGATGGAATATTATTGTGCTCAAAGGAATAATAAACTGGAGGAATTCCATGTGAACTGGAAAGACCTCCAGGAATTGATGCAGAGCAAAAGGAGCAGAGCCAGAACATCGTACACAGAAACCAACACACTGTGGTAAAATAGAATGTAATGGACTTCTGTACTAACAGCAATGCAATGACCCAGGCCAAATCTGAGGGAACGCTACCCACATTCAGAGCAAGAACTACAGGAGTGGAAACAGAAGAAAAACAACTGCTTGAACACATGGGTTGAGATGGACACAATTGGGGATGTAGACTTGAAACTACCACACCAATGCAACTATCAACAATTTGGAAATAGGTCTTGATCAATGACACATGTTAATACCAGTGGAAATATGCATCAGCCATGGGGGTGGAAGGGGAGCTTGGGAGGTTAAGGGGAAAATAAGAGCATGAATTATGTATCCATGTTAACTTTTCTAAAAAATAAATATTAATAAATGTTTAAAAAAAAGAAAACTTAAAATGGTGATTAACCCTTGTGTCAAAGGCCCATTTGGAAGGCTGTGGAACCTATGGACGCTTTTGATAATAACATGATAAAAATTAATAATTGAAAGAAATGCTAAAGGTTTGAAAAAAGGGAAAGACACAGAGCCAAGATGGTGACTTAGTAGCAGCTAAGTTGAAACCACCCTGACAATCCTTCCAAACCAATCTTTAAAAATGCCTCAAAACGGCAGGAGTCAAAAAACAACAGTAAAACCAAGTGAGGGGAATCTCCAGCTGAGCACAATTTGAAATATAGGTGAAGAGAGTCAATTTTCATGGGATAAGGGGGAACCAGAAGGAAAAACTACAAACAGAAGATTGCTTACTGACTATGCCCCACCACTTTCGCCTACTGTACCAGGTTCTGAGCCTGGGTATAGGCCAACTTCAAGATCCTGGGACCCTGCCTATACCAACAACAGAGCAATCCACACTTCAGATCCACCCCTTGAAGTACCAGGCCCTGACATCAGCCCAGAGTGACGGCCAGAAGTTCATAGTGCTGTGCCCTTTCAAGCCTACTCTGTGGTGAAAGCCTTAGCCCCAGGGCAAAATAGCTCAGAATGCTGAATCCTATAAGTCATCAGTGCAAGAGACAGAATCAGCAGCTTTCAGTATTCCCAGTCCACAGGCAAAAAAAAAGCTTGGGAAAATAAGCAAATAGCAAAGGAAACGCCTAACCCTAGAAAATTTCTAAGGAAATTTTTAAAAAGGCACATGTCAATAGGGGATGGTGAGATCCAAGAAACAATCTGGAAAACTTTGAAGAAAAATAAGAATTGGTCTCAGTCACTGGAAGAACTCAAAAAGAAATTCAAATATTAAATAAGACAAGTGGAAGAAAAATGGGGAAAACAAATGAAAGTAATGAAAAAAGAAAATAAAATCTTAAAAAGTAAAATTGATCAACTTGGAAAAGAGACACAAAAATCCAATGAAGAAAAGAGTTTTTAATAAGCAGAACTGACCTGTTTGGAAAAGAGGCAAAAAAATCTAATGAAGGAAAAAGCATTTACAAAAAGTAGAATGAACTAAATGGAAAAGGAGAATCAAAAGGTCATGTAAGAAATTCATTCTTTAAAAATTAGAATTAGGCAAAGAGAAGCTAATGATTTCATGAGACATTAAAAAACAATAAAACAAAATCAAAAGAATGAAAAAATAGGAGAAAATATGGACTATCTCATTAAAAAAAACAATTGATATGGAACATTGATCCAGGAGAAACAATTTAAGAATTATTGGACTATCTGGAAGTCATGTTAATTTTTTTTTAAAGCCTGGACATCATATCACAAGAAATTATCAAAGAAAACTGCTCTGATATTCTTGAACAAGAGGGTAAAATAGAAATTGAAAGAATCCACAGATACAATCCTGCAAGAAACCCCAAAATGATAACTCACAGGATTGTTATAGCCAATTTCGAGAGCTCCCAGGCCAAGGAGAAAATACTGCAAGCAGTCAAAAAGAAACAATCCAAACCTCATGGAGTACTAGTCAGAATTACATAGGATCTGAAAGCTTCCACGTTGAAAGATCAGAAGGCTTAGAATATGATATTCTTGGAGGCAAGGGAACTGGGTTTATAACCAAGAATGACCTATCCATCAGAACTGACCATATTCTTTCAAGGGAAGATATAGTCATTTAATAAAATGGAAAGAAATGCTAATTTTTAGTTAGCGATTACTAAAAGCAAAGATGCTATTTTTTTTCACTGAGTTCAGAACCCACTGAAATCTATCCCTAAGATAAGAACTCTGACTTAAAGAAAGTCTATATACTTATCTGAGAAACAATTAGATAACAGAGAAATTGCAATTCTGAAATCACATGACAAAACTAGGTAAGGAGAACTGGACTAGAAAGAGAAAGTAGCTATAAAAGCAAAACAATAAGGGAAATCTGCCATGTCAAGCCCTAGGGCTCAAGGTGAAAAGAAAGGAGAAGTACTCAAAAGGACAGTAATACCAAACTCATGTTTCTCCCCCCCCCTTCTCTAAGTCCAAAAGAAATTAGGAAATTTATACATCAAGTCTAGTGGTCAAACTTTTAAGTTTCTAATGTGCACAGTACCTTTTGCTAGGCATTAGAGGCAATACCAAATTTAGATAAAATAATCCTTGTCCTCAAACACCTTGTACACTGGAAGACACAATGTATATACAAATAACTATAGTGCCAAATAATAAAGCAAGTACATCAGAGAGCAGCAAAATACCATATAAGATCAAAGGGATGTTTGTCATTATGTAAAACAAGTAAAAAGCTTAGATATGAAAAAGAGATTATTAGCTGAAAGTGATATAGGGGCAGATTGTGTGCATATTTTTTACTCCATTTTCATGGAAAATCATTAGTAGCTTTCATTATTTGGCTTATCCTACTTTCTTATTTCATGTCGTCTTTACTTTTGATCAGTTAGCATTCTAGTATGTTTGGAGGTCTCAATTATTATATTATCAATGTGGTTTTATATCATAAAAAATCAATATTATTTTAAAATAGATTGTTAACTTGAAAAAATTAACTTTTCACTGCACATTATACAATAAAGTCTCCATTACCTGGAGACCACTTATCTAGCAACTTCACCTTCCTACAACAAAGCCAAGAACCAAGAGCAAGTGAAGAAGGCTTTTGAGCAATTAAAATAGGTCTCACAAAATCCAAGTATTAAAACTCAACCACTTGATTTATAAAAGAGTCCTTAGGTCCTCATTCAAAGCAATTTATTCTCACTTTAAAGGGGCTCTTAACCTTTTCAGTATCATGGACCTCTTTGGCAGTCTGTGAAAATCTATGGACCTTTTCCCAGAATAATATTTTCAGATCCATATAATACATAAGATTACAAAGGAAACTAAAGATTGGTAAAAAAAATAAAGGATGTATTTTTCCCATGCAAATTCATAGACATGAGATTATAGATCCCTGGTTTAGACAAAGTTTTAATAAAAATTACTTATTTTTATAATTCCTTTCAAATTAACTTATCATGGAATACTTATCATGGAATACTTATCAAAAATACTTATCATGGAATCATAAAAGAAACCTCAAAAAGTCATCTAATCCAGCCATTTGTTTAGTGTATAAATCCATTTACATGTCTCTAACTAGCTATATATTTCCTTAGGCAGCTAGATGCCTTAGAGGAAGAATGTTGAACTTCGTCTAAGGAAGAGTTGAGTTCCCAGTCACTTAAACTCAGCCTTAGTTTTCTCATAAGTAAAAATTATGATAATAATAGTACTTACCTTACAGAGTTGTTGTGAGAATCAAATGAGATTGTGTCAGTAAAGTATTTCACAAATTACAGGAATGCTAACTATATCATTATTATCTGCTAATTCTCTCAATCCCAGAATTGGAAGTGACCTCAGGTCATCCAGTTAAGATTTATCCTGAAATAAGAATCTAATCTCAATATCTTGACCAATCATTTAGCATTTCAGTACTTATTTAGTACAGTGCTTGGCACGTAAGCACTTTTGAAAATTCACTCATTTGTCCATTAATCTGAAGAGCTTTAGGGAGAGCAAATTCATTGTTTTTTGAAGTAGATCCTTCCATTTCTGGACATCATTTTTAAGCCTCCACAAATTTCTATTCTGATGTCACACTTCATCATGAAAGTGGTCCTGGGTCTTCTAAGGCCATGCATTAAAATATGGCAGATTCTACCATTCTGGAAATATATGCAAGATCCCTACAACAGACTATTGCTTTTCAAGCACCAGTCTATCTACTTACATATTGAAAGACTCATCATCTGCAGAATAGCAACTTGGTGATGAATTCTTTGACCAAATAAAACCCACAAAAACCAATTATGAAACAAAATTGTGGGCAACTCATTTCAGTCTGCAGTGAAAGCGTCAGGGGCTAAGGGGCACAGATTTCTCCTGGCTGATTAGATCTGGTTCCAGTGTACCTATTTGGTACAATGAATAAAGGCCAATTGATTGCTAGGAAGAAACTGTGAAGGAGAATGAAATGCAAAAAACCTGAGAAGTTAGGATGCATCCAGCTTGTGAAGGACTTTAAAAACAGAAAAGTTTTTATAATTTATCCTGGAGAAAAGAGAGAGCCACCTAAGCTCCTCAAAGAATGTAGTGACACAGACTTATGTTAAGCAGTGTTATCCCTGTTACTCTAGACCACATTCCAAGAACTCATAGGACTATAAATTTATAATTGGAAGGGACCTTATGGACCATCTGATCTAATACTCTCATTGTATAGATGAAATAACTAAGTCCTAGGGAAGCAAAGGAATTGCACAAGATCAAAAAAACTAAAAATTTATAGAGCTGGGATTTGAACTGTCTGTATCCAAATACAATCTTCAGTATTTATGCCAAGAAAACCACAAATGGGGTCATAAAGAGTCAGACATGACTGAAAAATGACTGAACAAGGACAACAACTATATCATAGCAACAAGCTCTGTGCTAAGTACTGAAATACAATAAAGACAAAAATAGTCCCTGCCCTCAAGGAACTCACAGCCTAATGGGGGAGACAACATGTAAATAATGTCTGTATTCATCTTTTTCCAAATATAATGCTCTTGTCATATTGCTTTTTGGAGACTGCTTTGTCCCTCCTTCAGTGGTGCCATCTAAAATTTCCAAGATGCTTAGATCATGATCTGTTCCTTAAAGCCAGAGTTGCTTTTGGGGAAGATGCAACTGTCGTTTCATTAAAGAAGACAAGAGTTCTTCTGTTGCACCACTTCCTTCCCTAATACCCAACCTCTATTCTCTTAGAACCTATAAACTTAGTTCAGTAGTCTTAGAGTTCTAGATTATCTCCTAATTCTAAAAAATGAGTTTCTTGTTCTAAAAATAATACCTTGCTTCCTTGGAGTTTTTCTACTAAGTTCCTTGCATCTGGGATCTTTCATGTTTTCCTTGTTCCACTGGCTTCCAAGGATCTACTCTTCTCATTAATGTTTCCCTGGATTAGGCTCTTTTTCCCAGAGTAGATTCAAAATGATGGGTATTTTCTGTGGCCAACTTAGCAGCATTTATTCTATACCCCTATTACCTCGCTAACTCTAAGATCAACAGACTGTTACTTACAAAGAAGAGGAAAATATATTACTTTGATTAATTGTGTTAATGTGTTCTCCAAAGCAGAGGTCCACAATCCACATAAAACAAATTTCAGTTTAATGAAAGGAAAAAATCCTAATAAGTTGAATAATTAAAATGTGAAAGATTATATCTACCAAAGCATACCAAATACTCATATAGATTCTATTACAAAATGCTACCTAATATTAAAAAAAAACTTAAATAGCTGGAGAAATATTTAGTGTTCATGACTGGGCAGTACTATTCAAAGTAAACTTAAATTTTTAATGCCATACCAAAAATATTATCAAAGAAATACTTTAGAGAACTCAATTAAGATAAGAGCAAGGGGGCAGCTGGGTAGCTCAGTGGAGTGAGAGTCAGGCCTAGAGACAGGAGGTCCTAGGTTCAAACCCGGCCTCAGCCACTTCCCAGCTGTGTGACCCTGGGCAAGTCACTTGGCCCCCATTGCCCACCCTTACCAATCTTCCACCTATGAGACAATACACCGAAGTACAAGGGTTAAAAAAAATGTATCTTAAAAAAAAAAAGATAAGAGCAAAATTTGTATGGAAAAATAAAATATCTAGACTTTCAAGAGAAATTCTGAAAAAAGGTAGAGATGATGGGGAAATAGCACTTCCAGATCTCAAACTATATTATAAAGCAGCAATCATTAAAACATTAAATACTGGTTAAAAAAATGAGGTACATCAATGAAACAGATTAGACAAAAGAGAATCAGAAACAATGGAACTAAATAATCTAGTATTCAATAAACTGGAAAACAGAAAATAACTAGTAAAAACCATTTCATTCAATTAAAAAAAACTATCAGGAAAGTTGGAAAGTAGACTAGAAGAAATCAAGCTTGTACTGATAGCTTATATCATATTCCACAATACATTCTAAATGAATACATAGCCTTAATATCAAAGTTCATACTGTAAAAAAAATTAGAAGAGAAGTCGATCATATGCTACCACAACTATGGATAGATGTATTCTCTTTTTTTTCTTTTTCTTTTTAAAATCCTTAACTTCTGTGTATTGGCTCCAAGGCAGAAGAGTGGTAAGGGTAGGCAATGGGGGTCAAGTGACTTGCCCAGGGTTACACAGCTGGGAAGTGTCTGAGGCCGGATTTGAACCTAGGACCTCCTGTCTCTAGGCCTGACTCTCAATCCACTGAGCTACCCAGCTGCCCCATGTATTCTTAACTAAACAAAGGATAGAGGCAATTACAAAAGATAAAATAGATAACTAAGATCACATGAAAATGGAAAGTTTGTGCACAAATAAAATTAATATACTTAGGATAGGAAGGGAAGCAATTGAGTGGGGAGTCTTTGTATAAAATTTTTTTCTGATAAAGAAGTTTTTATACAAGACATATGAACAATTAATATGTATAAATGAGATCAGAAACTATTACCAATGACAAAGGGTCAAGGATATGAACAGTTTTCTAAAAAATAACTTAATAACTAGTAACAACATCAAAAAATGGTCCAAATCATTTATGATAAGAGAAATGCAAATCAAAACAACCATAAAGTTTTACCTTACACCCTTAAAAATGGCAAGGATGACAAATGATAGAAATAGTGTTTGAAGGGATTGTAGGAACATAGGTACACTATGCATTGTTGGTGAAACTGAATCAGTGCAACCATTTTGGAAATCAACTTGGAAGTATGCAAGTAAAGTGATTAAAATGTCCATTCTATTTGACCAAGAGATTTCATTACTAAACCTACTCCCCAGAAGGTCACTGACGAGAAGAAAGTGCCCATAAAGACCAAAATATTTATAGCAGAATTTTTTGTGGTAACAAAGAATTGCAAACAAAATAGATGCCCAATGATAGGGAAATGGCTAAACTAATCACAGGATATGAATGTAATGGAATATTATTACTATATTGTAAAAAATTACAAATGTGATTACTACAACAAAACCTAGAGAGATCTACATGAGCTTATGACAACTGAAGCAAAAAGGGACAAGAAAACAATAAGCACAATACCTACAGCAATGTAAGTAGGAAGAACAACCACACACACATAAATCAAAAGTGATGGTCACAAAATTATAAAAAATAAACCTTCTTTAAAATAATAGATGCAAAAATCTACCCCTGTTTCATCTCTAGTGCATCTGAGACACTGAGCTTAATCTGCAGGACAAAATTGAAACTGTAAGTCCAATAATGACTCAAGAGCAAATAGATGCAAATGCAGAGGTCATTTTGCCCTGAAGTCCACAGGTCACCTAGGAACTGGCCAGTTGAAAATTCTCCAGTGAACTTGCTGGAACTGACAATGGATGTATCTGCCTAAACTCCAATTTTATCCAGATGGGTAAGCCTTGATAATCTTGTAGGAAGTCTACAAGTGTCAGGAAGTATACATATTATCAGACTTTTATCAGTTATATTGATTTTTTGCTCTTTTGGGTACAGAATTTTATTCTATTGCAGGGGTATTGAATATATTTTTCCTATTTCCTGTTTCCTTTTTGGTCTTTTTATCAGAAATTTATGGAAGTCCTCTCATTAAAAATCTGGTTTTCCCCCTTAGAATGACACTGAGTTTTGCAGAAAAAAAAAATTATTCTGGTTATAAGCCTATGTGCTTTTTTTTTTTCTGGAATACTGTATTCCAGGTTCTCTTATCCTGAATCCAAAAGATTAATGTCGGTCAGGAATTTAGAACATGAGCAGTCTAACCCAAAATCTGATCACTGCCCCCTTGGTCTGAGTTTCTTAGCTGACCTGTGTTTGGGTTTGAGTAAAGGGCAGGTTGGAGTTTTCAATAGACTTATTGAACCTGGCCACTATCTGCCACCTGAAACACTTCTGATTCGGAGAGAGAACTTTGGTTTGAGATTCTTGCCCTGGTTACTCCACTACAGACTTCATACTGAAGATGATGATGCTTCTCTCCTGAGGTATGAAGCACACAGCTACTGTTTGCTTCTAAACTCGCTCCTTACTTGATGCACAGCTCTAGGTCCGAGACCTCTTCTCACTAAGGAATACCAACCCCAGCCACAGATCCCCTCCTCAGTCCACCTTGAATCTATGACTGGGTAGTAAGTGTCAGACCTAACAGTTGGTCCCTGTTCTCTACAGAAGTTTAAGCCCCTCTGTCCTAAATCTAGAACCTTATCTTGCCATGATGTAAACCTGTAGGTATGTTGTGATGCTCTGCATAATTTGTTCCTGCCAGGCTGGGTCCAGCACCTACAGATTTCTGTTTCCCTATAGTGAGCCAGACTGGGAAAATGAGCTGTTTCTTGGCTTGTCGGATCAGGATTCAGTTAGATACATTTTCTAAACTGCTTTGGAGGAAGGAAGTTCATTTTGGGGATGGAGAGAGAAGGGGAATTCTCAGTACTTCCTAATGCTACTCAGTAACCTTGACTCCACACACCTCATTAGAACTTAAAAGGGGTAACTTCACTCTCACCTACCCTCTCTCAACCCCATCTGCTGAGCGTGGGATGACAATTTGAAAGCATCTCTTATATTTCCTATTAGCAGAACAGAGGTTCCTCACCACCCAACAGCTGTGGCTACTCCTACATGGAAATGGACACAAGTACTTCCTAGGTGAGCCTGAAATTAGACCTTAGGGACCCTGGCTGCTTCTGTGGCTTCTGTGACTTTCCCTAAGCCTGAATGCTCACAGAGCTGTCATAAAGGATGGAGAATTTGACCCTCTGCAGGAGAATAAAAGCAAGCCAAACCTGGCTTGCTATAAGATATGGACTGGAAGGCAACTGTTTTACAAAGTGTGTAACTCTTCCAGCGGTTCAATTAAATGCTTCATTGTTTGAGGTAGCTAACTTCTGAAAAAATATAATAGAAGTTGTAGGATTCTGTTTCTTGTTTTAAGATTTTGTTAGTGAACATTTATGAATCTTTTGTATTTTAAACATGTCTTTTGTATGAAGGAAATAACTATCTGATCTTGAAGAACTGTGGGTGCCTTTCTGATCCTTTTTGGAAAGAATAGTTCCTTTTGTTATTTCCTTTGAAGGTTTCTACTAGGTTGCCTGGAGTCAGGGAGACCTGAGTCCAAATTCTGCCTCAGATAATTTCTGTGTGACCATGAACACATCTCTTAACCTCTGCCTGCCTCAATATCCTCAAATGTAAAATGGAGATAACAATAGCACTTACCTTCCAGCATTATTGTGGGGAAGATGAGATATTTGTAAATACTTAGCACAGTATGTGGTACATGATGGTGCTTAATAAATGCTTATTTTCTTTCTTCCTACTTTTGTCTTCAGCAAGTTGAAATTATTAGCAAGCAAGTAAATTTTTCTGAAACCTACTTCTAGCAGAAAATTACAGCAATTCTACAAAGAGATGGAGTTTCCAATACCAGCTCTATTCACCCTCTGTACAGTGAAGGATGGCTACATCATTCTCAGTTTAAGGAAGCTCATAGAAATGAAGCTGCTTATGTAAGGTCCCTAAGCAGAGCCAAGACTGAAATCTAAGTTTTCTATCGCCAAGTCCTTTTCTCTTTCTTTCAAAGCACACTATTTCCCTAACAAGTTTGATTATCTGGTCCTTCAAACTATAGAAGATTAGAAACAGAAGATTACGTGTTTAAAAAAAAAGTCTAGCCTACCAGCAGAAATGAGATTTGACATCTCAACATCAAAGGAAGAAATAGAAGAATATGAAAGCACATTAGTCTAGGGGTATCTAAGTCTAGAAACTTTTCCTCAATTATTCCTGAAGCAAAATCATTTTATTACAGCACAAAGGGAAAGACGTTAGAAAAGGAAGAGAGGAAACAAATATTTATTAGGTGCTACAATGGGCCAAGCACACTATGCTAAGCATTTTACAAATATTATCCCATTTGATCTTCACAATCACCCTTGAATTTAGGTGTGCTACTATTCCCAACTTATAGTTGAAGAAATTGTGGCAAATAGGCTAAATGACTGGTCCACAGTCACACAGCTAGTTAAATGTCTGAGGCTTGACTCCAGGCTCAAAGCTCTATACCTTGTACCACCTTCCTGGCCCACAGGGTTGGAATACTGATTTTTAAAGTGTCTTTAGCTCTAGATTTAATGATTCTATGTCTGTAATATTACATGTATATAATGTATATAACCTATATATATATAACATTACATTGAGTCATAAAGAAAAGATTAAAAGATATTTTGTTCAGGAAGTCAGGGAGGTATGTAACACCTTTTAAAAGATCAGTATCCAGAATAATTCAAATAATTACGTGATGCTTATAAGGGCAAATATTTGGCTATTTTAAATGACACCTTCCTTCAGGTATAGCTAAGTATTCTTTCAGGGATATCTGAGGTTTTACTGTAACCTGGTTAAATAAATTGTCTTGCTATAGAAAATATTGGAATCTACACAAAATGAGTGGGCATGTCTAAATGCATCCTTATTCCTGGAATGAATATGCATAAATAGCTGCTGAATATAAGAATTTATATTATGAATATACATATAAAAACTATTTTCAAGTTTTAGCTATTTTCTCTTCCTTAGAGCTTATGGCCTATGATTTACTTTGTACATCATTCCCCCCCCCCCACCTGCTTTCCTATAGTGTTCTTACTCATCTCATCCGGCACCCTTTAAAGACAACCTGAGATAAAAACCTTTTTTTTTTCTTTTATCCTTTCTTCAAAGGTTTTTTTCCCCCTCCAGTACTCAATCTTGAGTCTACTATTCTTCTCATTTTATATTCATCTTTCTTAGAAACACTGGTCCACAACTTAATCCCATATAAATAAAAATACTTTGAATTTATATTGCGCCTTTCATTAAGGAGACTAAAGTCCTTTGCAAAAACTGACTCACAAAAAAAAAAAAAAACCTTAAAGAAATACTGGTCCCCACTGGGTTTGTTATCTTTTCTTTCAACTTCCTGTACAACAATTACTGTTAGTTTCTCCAAATCCATGCTTAGCTTGCCTCAGTCTGTTCAAATATCATGCTTGGTTTTCACAACTCAGACATTTCCCTTTTATTCACCACATTCTGATGGTTTCTAGCCTTCCTGTTATTTTAAGATTTTTTACCTGCTTCTCAGAACTCTGACTATTTTCATTTTCTGGTCCTTCCCTTTGTTTAAATTCTCATAGCCTTAACTATTTTCGCTAAATGCTATGCATTTCTCTTGCCTAAGAACCTCTTCCTTCCTCTCATGATTTTTTTCTTTCTCAAAGGTATAAAATTGTACCTTAGAGTTATGCTCTTTTCTACCTTGAAAAACATTTTAGGGTTTCCCTTCTCTCCCTACACTAGACCCATGGGAAACTTTCACTGGTTTACTGGAGCTCTATCATTACAATAACTGACTGTTACCATTGAGGATATTGTTGTTCAGTCATTTCAGTTGTGTCTGACACTTCATGACCCCATTTGGGGTTTTCTTGGCAAAGATATTAGAGTAGTTTGCCATTTAAGCCTACTTTTACAGGTGAGGAAATGCTGGCAAATAGGGTTAAGTGCCTTGCCCAGAGTCACACAGTTAGTAAGTGTCTGAGGTCAGATTTTAACTCGGGTCTTCCTGGTTCCAGGCCTAGCGCTCTATCCATTGCGCCACCTACTTGAATGTGAAAATGTAAATAAATCTAACATGATCCTTTCTGTAGCAAACCTGAAAAAAAAAAAGTCAAGAGAAAGTAAGTACATTTGACATTTCACATTGCATATTTTCTGAATTATTTGTATATGTTCTAATTTACTGCTCCATTTGCTGGGAAAGTTTTATGAAAAGCAGTTAATGGCCTTCCATCTAGCTATACTGCCTATGCTAATATTTAATCCTTAATACTAATCAACAAAAAATGTTGCCTGCTTAAATAGCAATAATTCACATTTATACAGTGCTTTGCAAATTTGCAGAATATTTTCCTCATAGTAGGTAGTACAAGTGTTATTATCCCTATTTTATAGATGAAGAGCCTGAGGCTGGGAGTGATTAAATGACTTGCCCATCCATGGTCACCAAAAGGATTTCATTAGTCTTCTCTCTGTACTAGTCACCCAAAGTAAGGCCTGAAGTAATTGTCAAAACCCCTTTTCCTGCTGGAAGGGAGTTTTCAATTATCAAAATTGGGGATCAGAACCCCAGGATGACTGAACACCAGCTTCCTGGTTCTAAACTATTTAATCTCTCCATCCCAATGTCTAGTCCTCTTGACCCAGATAAGAATTCTATTTTTTTAAAAATATACTGTATTTTACTGACTTTGGTACTCTTTTCCACAGAGATCAAACAGACCTGAATTTCTTCTATTATCTCTTCTTTATTACATTTTCCTCCATAAAAGTATCTTGCCTTACTCTGTTTCTACTGGCTCTATCTTCTTGTGCCCCATGTTTCCTTGCACTAGACATTGGGATCTTAAACATAACTGAAATAATTAAAGATAACCACATAGACTAAATGTTGCAAAGCCAAGACTGGGGCCCACATTTTCTAACTGAACGCTCTGCTCTTGACACTACATTATGCTGTCTTCTTGAGGGAATAGAAGAGATATATCCTCTACTGTCCCACATGAGATTATCTTCTGCTCCAACTGAAAATGAAAAATTTATCATTCAACTTATGAACTAGAGCAACTGTCACCAGTATATATCTGATATACATATGTTTATCAGATATATACATTTGATATATATATATATCAAAGTACTAATAATTATATTCATTAGAAAACAGACAAAAAGAATGAGATAAAGACAAAATGATATTTGATTCTAGAGTCAATAGGAAGTCAATGGAATCTATTGAGTAAAAAAAGTGATAGATGTAGTCAGACTTGCATTTCAGAAAAATTTCTTTAGCAAATATGTGGAGGCTAGATTAGAAAAAGGAAAGACTTGGCAGGAGGACCAGTTAGAAACTATTGCAATAATTCAAGAAATAGAGCCTGAACTAAAGTGGTTGCTGTGTTTGTAAAGAGAAGGAGACAGATACAAGAAATGTAGAGGAAAAAAAATTGCAGTATTTAGTCACTGACTAATGAATGATGAAGAAAAATGGAGTTGAAGATGACATCAATATAGAGACCCAACATAACTGGAGGTAATACAGTTGTGTTCTTGAAAGCATTATGGAAGTTCAGAAGAGTGATCGATATGGGGGAGAAAAGATAATGTAAAGAGCTTCACTCTGTATCATACAAAATGAAAAGTGGGGTTGGGGTGGAGAGTGGTGATGATGCTCTAACCTACTAGTTACTGCCACAGAATGAAAACAGAAGCCAGTCCTCCCAAAAGGTGCTTGATATAGCTATGAGTTTCAGGGGTGTATATAGAGTATATGGGGATGGGCAAATTTCCCATTGGAACTTATACTTATTCTTTCTGTAGGTGCCTGGGTAACTAGATTATAACTGCGTGAGGGGCTAGGAGTAAAGGAGATGGGAAGTGTGCTTAGTAGAGGAAGGGAGCAGAATAGAAGAATATTGTGGAATTAAAATAGATGTGATTAATTATCACAGAGAAAGTGGTATGGAAACTAATTTTTTGCTCTTTGATTGACTGATCACATTCTCCTTGAATTCATACCACCCACTTTTCAGCTCCCCTGCCCAATTTGAATACCACTGGACTAGACAACAATGGATGGGAGCCATTGAAACCAAAACACCACAATTAAAATATGTTACACCTAAATGCACAGATCAATTTTTCGGATTAGCCAGAGATGCAAGACCAGTCCTAAATAAAACTCTGAAGCAGGAAAATTTTGGTACTCCACCAACTTCCTGGCAGGTCCCTGACCTATCTCTACCACAACACCTACCTCCCAAAAGAATTAAACTAATTCCATTATTGTTTATCTCTGTAAAGTGATCAACTAATAACTAAGACCTTAGCTTAATATAAAACCTTTCTAGGAGTACTTTCATTTTAATAGAGGACTCAAAAGATTTTTTTTTTTAACTTAAGCCTCAAAGACTTAGGTTATAATGGTTTAATCACAATAGGGTCATGTGCAGGCAGGAATCCCTTCCTGATGCCTCCTCTTCTGGGTTAGCTGATAACCTTATAACCAGAAAGGAAACAATACAAGGGTGAGGTATTGACAGGATTTTTGTTATTTAGTTAATCACATTTAGGGGAAGGTCCTAAAATCTCCTAGGCTAGCTCTCTTATTTTACAGATGAGGAAACTGAGATCCAAATCTGAGGTAAAGTAACTTCTTTAAGATGAGGCACAGGCATTCACAGAGCTGAAACGGTTCTCTAGATCAAAGGGCGTTTGGACAAAAATTGCCTTTCCAGATGTCCCTGTCAAGTCTTTAATTAAAAACTTTAAGTCAGGGCACTCCACCTCCAGAGGAGCCTGTTCTATTTTCCTTTAACTATTAGGAAGATTGTTTTGTTATGTTCCCCTGGACGTGAAGCCTAAATTTGCCTCTTTGTAACTTCCATTGCTTTTCCTAATTCTGCCTACCGAAGTATATGAAAAACAAGACTAATCCCTCTTAAAATAAGCACTTAAAATATCTGAAGACAGATTATCAGTCCTCCCTTCCTTGTGACTGCATCTTCTCTTTCCAGGTGCTTAAACTTATAGGTCGTTTTATTGTCTTTGAGATAGGTAGAAAAACATCCGAGGCAGGAAGTGAATCCAAGTCCTCTGACTTCAAATGCACTATATTCGCTGTGTTGTTGTTGGTAACCAGAGGAACAAACCAGAAATGCTAAGCACTGAGACTGGTGATAGGGAAGGGTAGCTCTAGGGTACAGGAGAAAAAAGTTTCAGGTTATTGGGTACAAAATAGGTGCAAATGGGGCTAGAGCGGAAGATTGGCGCACAAAGGCGAAACCACGAGGGTTCTGAGGCACTACGTTCCTATTTCCAGAGCTTCAAAATTCCCCGACAACTATGAACCCTTCCCAGGTCGTCCCTTTGAGGAAAGGAGAATTCTGGAGAGAAGGGGGAGGAAATTCACTTAACTTATCTGTTTCTTCATCTGTAAAGTAGAGCTAATAGCACTGACCTTCCTCACAGAGACTGTGTGCAATAATTAATTAATAATCACAAAGCCCTTTGAAAGTAGAAAGTGCCACATAAATGCTAAGCAATATTTCCCTGTGCTCTCTGCTAGCTCTTCTAATGCACATCCTGGTCTCACTGCCTTTGATCTGCTGTTACCACCTGAAATATAGCAAACAATGCCGTTTTATCATTAAGCAAATGCATAATGAATACTATTCATTGTTAAAGGGTTACTTAGCAATATAACTCTTTTTATGCCCCTCGAATGAGGACATCCTCCTGTGAGCAGATTATGTAAGCTAATAGCTCATGTATCAAAGTGAAGGGGAGAAAAAGAACAGCCATAGCAACCAGAGCAATGAGACCAAAGCTTTGGCCCTCAGAAGAAACCTGTTTCCATTCATCACAGGGGAAAGAGAGGAGGTAACTAGGATAAAAAAACGGAGGGGAAGGAGAGCAATTCGGTCAACAAAGGAAAATTGCAAGCTGTTGCCTTCTGTTCCCTTCTACATCCGCGTTCATTTCACTACCCCGTATATGGGTTCTGCAATATCCGGGAATAAAAACCTTCCATGTTAAGATTTCAGCCTGCCATGCAGTGTGTCTCCAGGCCTTCTCCGTTACGCCTACGGAATTCTAACACTCCCTTGATTTGAGGGACTTTTTTTTTCTTTTTAACATCACCTTTTCTTGAAACTAAGGTAGGCAGATCACAACGCCTTTATCTTCTCCTTCATGCCTCCTAATGTCTGTTCATCACCACAGAAACAGGCCTTTGAAACAGAATGCACAGCAACCTACCACGCAGAGTAGGTCATTAACTAGGGAGGAATATTGCTATAATTTCAAAAGAAAGATGTATAACCTTAAAAAGGCACAATCAACTTGAAAACTTAGGAAGATCAAAACCTATTGAGTAGGTTGTATTTTAAAATATTTGAATGGAATGTGTGAGAATTTCCATTTTTGCATTTTTTTTTCATTTTGCCTGGTTTACACAATAGAAAAACGGTGCTGGCTAATTCACTTCGCTTTCATTGTCACATTCTGATTCATATAACTTAGCATAAGCTTAGGATATTTGTTAGCTGAAACTCTGTCAAAGAAATGTGTTAAGAAACTTCCAAAAATCTGAATCCGAAAAATAAACTTGTTTTTATATGGGGGTTTAAAAACCCATTTTCTTTTAAAGAAAACATAAATTTGGCATCTAGTTTACTAGCCTATATCCCTTTAAATAATCTAAAAGCCACAACTCTCATTTATCCTTTTATGTTTTGCTACATTTACTTTAGGGGTTTTATGTCTATTATTTGGCAGTGCTCTGTTTATCATTGTTCCTCCATGTTGTCCTGTTTTTGCTGACCTGCTTTTATTTTCAGCGTTCTTCAGAAAACCTGACTTCACTGTGCTTAGTTAATTCAAACTTTGGGACTAGTGGAGAGGCTATAAAAATCCCTTAAGATGGAACAAGATTGCCATCCAGTGGCCAGACAAGTCTCCTCCATTGTGCTCTCTGATGGTTCCTTTTTTTTTTTCTTTTTTTTAAATTTACTTTACATAGAATGTCAAAAGCTAGGTAGAGACAATTTAATCCTGCCTCTTATTTTATACTGTAGATGAGGCAATTGAGGTCAAGAGAGGGTTAAAAACTTTTCTAAAGTCATATAATTAGTCAGTGGAAAAGCCAAAACCAGTACTAGGGCTCTAGACTCTCAGCCCACTTCTCTTTTATGAAATCAGAATTTTTGGAGCTGAAAGAGAATCAAGAAACCAAATAGTTCAACTCATTATTCTGTAAAGTAGAAAGCTAAGTTCCCCAAAAAATTCAGTGACATGCTCAAGGTCATTCAGTGACAGAAGTGGATCAGGAAGCTATGTCTTCATCCATTATACATTTTAATTTGTTTCATTTTGAGCAGCCAGCTCATGAAGTAGATAGAGCCTGGGCCCAGATTCAAGAAGACCTGAGTTCAAATCCATCTTGTCACCACTTGTGACCCTGGACAAATCATTTAAACTTTACTTCAGTTTCCTTAACTGTAAAATGGAGGTTGATAACAATACCTGCCTCTCAGAGTTGTATTGAGGATTAAATGAGAAAATATTTATAAAGCACTTAGCACATTGTCTGGTACATAGTAGGTATTTAGTAAATACTTGTTTTCTTCCTTACTTTGTGACCAGCATGAGTAATTTAACTTCCATGGGCCTTAGTTCCCTTATCTGTAAAATGAGAGAATTGGACTTGTTACATCACTTGTAATTCTATTTCTGTGAGATGGTGCATTCTAAATTCTAAAGAGCTAATTTAGAAATGTACACTTGGAATGCAACCCATATTTAAATTGGGAACCTTTTGTACAGTATTTAAAACACTCTACAGAGACATCCAAAATGAACTCAAAAGTTTGCCTGTGGCAAATTTTCCCTGCCACTTCTAAATCCCTGAGGGCAACTTACAACCTATTTAGTGGTGCTATCTTGGCATGTAGAGAAGCCTGGGTTCCTTTCTCATTTCTGATTTTTACTACTTGTGTGGTAGCCTCTCTGAACTTTGGTATTTGAATTATAGAATGAGAATAATCATAAAACAGTAGCCACTTCATAGGATATTTAGTATTTAAGGGTCTTAATAAAGCTTAAAGTGCTGATTTCAGTTGGTATCAACATCATCATCATCGTCATCATCATTGTTTTTCCTTTCTACCTATTCCACTAGAATAGCAATAACATTGCCATACTCTTCAAAAGTTCCCCTATGGTGTTTCACACTCCCTGTCAGGATGTGAGCATGTGGACAGCAAAATTTATGAGTAAAAATAATTCTTTTGGCCTAAATGAATATGCTATTACTATTATATCATATAATACAATGAACTATCACGTCAAATACAAAAGAATGAATTGCTTTAGCAATATATAAATTCTGCTTAGTAAATGTCTTCTTTCAGTACATTAAAGGGTATCCAAGTAGTTACTGAATCCCCAAACAATGAGCATCTTGTTTCTTTTCTGAGAACCAGAGTCTAATGCATCAAATTCCCTATTATCCAAAGCCCTAGTGTATAAAGACTGGATTCAAACTTGGGTCTTTCTAATTCTAAATACTGAAATCTATTCATTATGCCAACTAGGTGGCTTGGTAATAGATTTATCAACAGGGAATGAGGCCTTTAGTTGGGGGGAAAAAGTAGAGATCGTTTTTTTCTGACAGCACTATCTGATAGAGTATCTGAGAAAATAGCTGGCTGAGAAGGATTCTCAAGTCTAATTTGGAAGAGGGGATGGGAACTAGAATAAGATTAGGTAAGATTATGTAATCTTTTCAGATTCAGAGTTGCTTCAAAGTCAGCTGTTGGTAAATTGGTTTTCCCAGGGCCACTAACAATTTATGGTTGGCTGGTTGGAGATGTAGCATGGTAGTGAATAGATGATTGGCCTTAAAAGCAGAAATATCTGAGTTACAGTTATATCCCCAATATATATTTATACTTAACCTCTCAGGACATTTAACCACTGTGCCCACAGACAAATATTTAAGAATATAAATTACAAATAATCCCAGATATGCTGGTAGAGGAAGCCATCTTCCTGGGATATCCCCAGAACTTAGAAAAATCACATATATAGAACACTCTTGCCTCTACCACCCTCCAGAAATAGTAGTGAAATAATTAATTTTACTTGGAAGAGAGAGTTGGTTAGTTATCCATGCACATCTGTATGTATGTGCGCAGAAACACAAACACACACACACACACACACACACACACCTGACAAATATGCTTTTAGCTTCGATTAATAAGAACACTTTAGCAATTATAATTCTGTAGAAATAATTTGGAGTCAGAGGAACTAGGTTCAAGTTCTGGCTCACTTACTACCTGTATGACCCTGGTTGCATCAGTTAACTTCTCTGACTTTCAGATTCTTTGGCTGTAAAATTAGGGAGTCAGTCTAGGTGACTTTGAGAATCCTTTCTTACTCTAAAACCTGCCCTATGATTCTATGGACTTGAATATTTATTAATGTTTCATCTTCAGACATTTCAGAATGTTTTATATTATTAAAAGGACAATGCAGCAATAACTACAATAGCTGGCAAAAATAGAGCCATTATAAGGATGCTTTTCAAGAAGGCCATAAATGATGGAATTTCATTTATAGCTCCATTTGAGTACTAAACTTGTATATCACTTTACAATACAAACTAATACTTTGTCATGAGAATTTAGTATTTTCTGCATCATTCAGCCTTTTGAACTGGGAATGTATAATTGTTACATATATTTCTCTGCCAAGTTGGAATCTTGAAGTAAACTAATAGAGTCATTGCCTTTTGATTGAACGAAATGAATATATTTTAAAACCTGAGAAATGGTAATTGCAAACTACATATTTGCCTTAAAATTATAATGATTTTAATTATATCCTTAAGATAATTTTCAAGTGTCAAAATTGTTAATGCCTATAAATCAAGAACCAAGGTATAAATAGTTAATATGACAACTGCCAAGTTCAATGTAAATCTGCAAAAAGAAACTGCCATCATCATTCACGAAAGCGACAGAATAATAAATGATTCTGTATCCCTCTGAGTGCACTTGGCACATGTTAGAACAACAATAAGAGAAGGCTATGCTAAAAGTTATTGGATTTCAATGCCACAAATATATTACCAAATCATAAGTTAATTCTGCATAGATTTTTTAAATTTATGATCACAATCTACCTGAATAATGAAACTTAAAGTTTATGAAAGACCTAAAATCCCCAGGATCAACAAAAAGGTCCAGAGTTTTAGTGAGACTGGACAATCCATAATTATTTATTATATTATATTATATTATAATATTACTATGTATTATAATATTATAATAATTATTATAGCTACAGGTAAGAGGCAATAAGAGATATAACATATGTAAAACAAGGCTCTTGAATCCAATGAGTTTATAGTATACTCTAGAAAGAGAAGTTCAAGGCCAGGCTATATATGTTGTATGCCAGGTTGGTGCTATAGATAATAAATACTATAGAACCTCTGAGGAGGCAGAGGTCACTTTAGATTGTGGTGGTCAAAAAATAAATCAGAAATATTCATTTAGTACTTTTTGATGTGCAAGGGTCTATACTAAGTGTTGTGTTGGATAAATAGAAGTTTATTCAGTAATCTATGCAGAATCCAGATATAAGTGCACCTTAAAAATCAACAAAAATTATAGTTCATACTAAATAATCAATCAGAAAGGAAACTTGAAGTGGATACACATCCAAGAATAACACCAATTTCTGGAATACAGGTCTATATACTTCAAAGTCATCATTTCCTCATGTCTACTTTCCATCCAATTTGTTCAGCTTTATTTATTGGTAGAATGCAGGAAGAAATGAGTCAGACCTTACAAATTCAAATGATAAAGAATAGGATATTAATGACCAATCGATTTATTGGTGTATTTTAGCAATTTTTTGTAGAGTTCTGTAGAGAAGCTCAGAAAAAAAAATTGAAACTCAAAATATTAGTGAGCTAGGTAGTTTAGACCACAGAAACTTCAAGGCTGGTTGAGGAGCCTCATAGATCTGTCTAAATTATGTCTCTAATGTGTGAGAGAATGACCACACAGTGCCAGCAACAAACTAGGAAGACAAAACATATATGGACACATTGTAAGGATGTAATCAAATAAAATTTGACACATTTCATGTATGTATAATTTATTGTGCCATCTGATAATTAGAGAAAGATGCTTAGCAGTTCATTTTAGCCCCTATAATTAGTCTTATTTTTACTGGGCCAAATCAAATCTTTCTAGAGTCAGGGTGAAACTAGATGAAAAAGCTCACAGGTCACTGAAGACCCTTACATCTGTTACTCTGTGGAACATGAGCCGCTGAGTCTCCCTGCCTCTTCAGTAAGCAATCTGAGTATTCTGGAAGCTGGAAATCAAACTCTTCCCACTCCCCAGGACTGCTCCTTAGTTCTTTTCTCTACTAGAAAAGCAGTAAGCTACTGCTCTTCTTTCTCTTCCTTCTTAAGTTTTCTGCCTTTAACCTTAGTTTCCCTCATCCCTCTCCCCAGCTTCACTCCAGGGTAATACTGGGTACACCAAACATTCCTTTATTTTCCTTCTCAGAGTTGGCTTTATAATATATTCTCCTTCATTCTGTTTTATTCCTATTGTTATTATTGCTAATTTTTAAAAAGTTAAATAATATTTATTCTATCATGCTGGATAATATAGAACTATAGAGAAAATCAGCTGGAGTAGCTGAAACAAAAACAAGCAAAGATACTAAAAACAAAATTAGCGTTTAGTGCTTTAAGTTTTGAAAAGTGCTTTACACATTTTAACTAAAATGATCTTCATGATAAATTTATTTTTATCCATATTTTCCAGGTGAGGAAACTGAGCCTGAGAGAAGTTAAGTGACTTGTTCAGGACTACACAGTATTTGCAGCAGGATGTAAACACATGTCTTCTGACTCCAAGTCTAACATTCTATCATCCACAGCAAAGAACTGTAAACATAAGGTAAAAAAGGTCAGATGCATAAAATGTGATCAACCATATTTATTATTGGACCTCAGTTATCTTCTTTGTATGAATGACCTAACTATAGATAGCATAGCACATATTAATTTGAAGTGGCATCTTAAAAATATACATGCAGAATATGTTGGCAAGACACAGATTTCTCTAGAGGAAGTATTTTGCTTTTAATAAGCAAAAATAGACATGCAAAAATCACATCTGTGATATCAAATGGATAGTTTGCTTTATAAAAAGCTGCTTAGGGAATTCCCAAGTGTAATGTCTTCATTCAATTGGGGCAAAAGGCCAATTTATGTTGATACCTTTAACATTATGGTTGAAAAGATGTTTAGCAAACAATATGTAAAACAACTTCAAATGGTCCCGTGTTCAGATAATATTCTATAAAGATTTGTCTATATGTCTGAAGACCTCTTCAGGAAATTATTTGAATTAACAACTTTGCATTGCAAGTGAATGAAGTAATAGATATTGTTAAGGATATTCATCTGGTTTGATGTTGTCAAAACTGATACTAGGGAATATTTCTTACTTTGCAAATCTATTCATGGGGATTACATTAGATTTTACACTGATAGTCAAAGTCAAGGTAAAATGCAAGTCTGCTCATATTAGTTAAATTGTGGTTCTTATAATTTAGACACATTTCATGCTTCAGAGGAAAGTAACTTATATTAATAAGTATGAATAAGAAGCTATATATATTTTTCATATTTTTACATGAGTAATCAACTTAATTTTTTTAAGTTCCTTAAAAAACTGGTATGACTGTAGTAAGGCTTTGCAAAGGGCATTTCTACAACTTGCATGGCAAAACACATTTGTTTTCTTTAGACAAAGTACTTCATGGGAGAGGCTGAGTCAAAAGAAATCATCATTTTCCTAGGAGATTATAATAAAAAGTAAATTAGACAAAAATTTACTTCCTAAAACATTGATTTGGTAGATATTTTGAAAAAATGTATAATCAAAAAAACTAATAATGCAAGGTGCTCTAATGTATACTCTGATCCAGATAAAGTAACTTCACATATTAAAAAATTAGAGCTATAGAGAATAAATTTACAAAATAATATTTTTAACATTTTTCAACTTGAAAAACACTTGTGCAGCAAATGAAATTGAAGGTGAAAAACTTTATTATTAATCATTTAACTGGTCTACAAAATAAATTTTTAGTTTAAGACCTAAACACTAAATATGTATGATAAAGAACCCATTTGCCATTTCATCAAATATGATCTATTTGGCTTTATCTAAATAAGAATTGTTGCATTATTTATGTGAAGGGGACAATTCTGTTACAGCAGTTATAAAAACAAAATATTTATCCCAATTTGTTGTTGAGAAATAAATATGAGTGCCAATTTCATCAGCACATGACATTTTGGGAATTTTTTTCCTGAAAAAGGTGCCTACCATCACATAGATATTCTTATTGTTTTTGGTTATCTTTACAAGTCTTTACACCTCACATTCTACTTTACAAGTAGGAAACATAAAAAATATAAAGATTTTATAAATGAACATCAGTGTGCATTACATGTCTGGTTTTGAGTCTAGTTTATTTCTCTAGTTAATTTTAATGACTTTTGTAGCTGAAGAAGGAAGGTCACCAAGATAGAGAACAAAACAGAAGAAATGCATCATTGACAATATTCAGTAAATAATGACGATCTTTTTTCAAAACCATTTAGCATATATGTCAATGTTTTTCTTGAAATTCAGCTGGCAAATTTCTGTATTCTTTGATGTCAAACAATTGACTTTGCAAACAAATCATGTGTTGCTTTTTATGTTTTTAACAAGTTGATTCAAACCCTATTAAAACTGTTCCAAAGATTTAGATAGGTTAGAAAATTTTTCCAAAAATTTTAAGCACAATTCTACAAGAGTAAATTTTATATGTGACATATTTATTTAATTTTGGGCAATAAAAACTTAATTTTAAAATGTCTTACTAATCATAATGGATTCATGCCATTTTTAACTAATATCTCAAGGCATAATATACCATTAGGATGAAGTCCATCATTAATGGCAGTGCATAAATCCATATATTCAAGTACTCTAACAATTACAATATAGTAATAAAATGTGATCTATCTTCTCAAATTTTTAGTTTAGGGGGCCAAATTCTTGTCTGATTTGATCAGATGTCATTGTTTGTATCTCATAAATTGACTGACAAACACCTCATATTCTAAGGGTAGGTAAATTGTGGCTTTCAACTCATGCTAAGATTCTTAATATTATTTTCAATATACAGTTTTATTGTAGAAATCTTTTAAAGCCAGTTTAGTCAAAACTAAACAACACAATCTATAAATCCGTTTAACAAGGCACCCATAAACTGTAATAAAGACCAAGGTATATATAATGGTCCCATTGTCAAGACCTCTACATTGTGGAATTCTCATTCTTCTCTAAGGATGACTCATGAACTGTAAGTGACAAGACTATCTGACACATAAAATGAACACCTTCTTGCTTTGCATTCTGTTTAGTAGCAGTTTCATGATCAAAGATTAGAAATTATATGATCCTGTTTATATTATGTAAATGGGAAGCACACCAGTGGGGGCCTGAGGAGCTACAGTTGTAAGTAGTAGAGGTATAGTTCCCGCACATCAAGGAAACCCTCTAGGCTCCTTAGAGTGATTTTTAGCAGTGCAGTCATGTTCTCTGGGACTCTCTAGATCTGCCTACATGAGTACAGGTTGGATAAGTGATCTAACCCAAGGAAAGAAGAGAAAATTAAAGGTCTGATACCACACTTCACCATAATAGTAGAAAACTTTAATTTCTTTATTCATTTAGATTTTTTAAAACTTAAATAGAAATTTGAATATTTTCTTTCTGAACCTCTACATTCCATGAAAACATGCACTTTTATTTTGCTGAACAGTTAATGTTAAGACAGATTGAATGAAAGATATCCTTCTATTTTAGACATGTAGTAGCTGAACCCTGTTACTGGAAATACTTTATTTGTTTTTATATTCATAGAACATCCAAGTGCTAAGCCATAGGATGACACCTGTTATACAAAGTCTAATTCTGAGTTGGCTCCCAAAGAACTCCATTTCATATAAACAGTACTGCTCTGGATAACTTGGGAAAGCTACTCCTTAGATGGAACCCATAATGCTGGGAACTTAACATCCACACCACCAACTCTGCAGTGATGTCCTTGTGTCTTCCTCCTGCCATTAGAAACCTGTTTCCCCATATCTTTTCAATTACTTTAAGAAAATTCTTTTAGCTACTGTGTTGTGACTCTCATTGCCATGTTCTCCATGACCCCTGAGCTTATACCCTCTTACAAGTTACAGGAGGTGAATGTATTCCACTTTGGAATGCATTCGTTTAAAATTTTGGAGATCACTGGACTATAGGGTAAAATCCAAAATCCTTAGTCCTGTACATCCTAACTCTAAAGGTGCCATGAAGGCATTTTTTCACATCACTTACCTTCATGAATTCTGTGTTCCAATTCACCTGGACCTCTGGCTGTTCCTAGAACTTGGCATGCTATCTCCTATCATGACTCCTTGCACAAATTATGCTATATGCCTGAAATACATTGCCCTATCATCTCTGCCTTCTAAAATTCTTATCCCTGTTAAAATTTCAACTAACTGTTTCTGCTCTTCTGATTTCTCTCTCTTTCCTCATATTCCCCAACCCAAGGATTATAAACTCCTTTGAAGCAAAAACCATTTTGTCTTTATACCTCTAGCACCTAGCACAGTGCCTTGGATATAGTGAATATGTATTTATATTTATTTTTTATCCAAACAATGAGCATAATGAAGGCATTCTTCTCCTAGAGGTCCCTGGATTGATCACAGAAAGAGAATTGAGTTAGGAGGATATAAAAGAATACTGTATAATTTGTATAAGTTTGGCTCACACTGTACTTCTACAAGAAATCAACTATAATAGCCATCTAACTTTGGACCTCTCTCCTTCTCTCCCTGTCTCTATCTGCAAAAAGCAATTTGGGTGGGTGAACTGATTCAGATGCAACTATGTAGTAGCTTTTAGAAACACTGACATATGAGTAGCTGAGCATATCTCGAAGTATCTTATACACTTTGCTACAGTTCCCAAGACCACTACTGATTCTGCTGCTCTGCTTCCACCCATTCAATTGCTATAGTACTACATTGCTAATCTGAATGAATTCATAGTTAGATAAAGCATAAGACACCATCAATGACACCTGTTTGCTCTGTTCAGCTACTCATATGTCAGTATCTCTAAAAACTACTCAGTTGCATATGAATTAGTTCATGATAATTGACTTACCCATCCCAACTGGTCTTGCTCTGAGAGAAAATACTCAGCAACTCTGTGGCTACTTCTCTCTGTTTTGACTTTCTCACTCGAGTGCCTCCAAATGGTCATTCTGATTGAGTCCTGAACTTTATCCTTCATTTAAAAATAAAACTAAAAAAAGAGGTTAGAGTAGTTTGTAGCTTGTTCTCCTATCTAACAAATTTTTTCAATGATTAAAAAATGCAAATATATTTATATCTATAAGTAAATATTTAAGGGCTGAGCTAATTGTTCATTAATAAAATCTTTTTTCTTCCCAGTCAGTGAGTTTTATATGTGCTTGCTTTTTATTGATAGACCAGAGGTTTTTAAAAATCAGTCTTTATTAAAGGGTCATACACAGAGTCTAGCACATTCCCCATCACTTCACCTTATTAGAATATTTAAAAGCAATTTGAAGATATTTAGGGACAAACAGAAAGCTTTCAAATATTCCCTAGAATAGAGGTAAATACTATATTTAACAAAGGACTATAACTGTACTGTAGTTCCCTCAGGCAATTACCCTATGTTCATTGCCACAGGCCCCATTTTCTATCCCTACTGAATAAGCATTTGGTCTGGGTACTTAGTTATCTTGTTATTTCCTCCTTCCCTTTAGGTAGGTCATGAAATTCCTTTGTGAACTGTGTGAATCAAACAGCCACTTTTAAAAACTAAATATGTGCAGAATTCAGCCTTTAATGCTTCTCAAGAGCATTGATTCATATTATATGGAATTATAAAATAGTATCAGAAAAGGGCACTTTACATACTATAATAGTCATTTTATAAAGTTCAATTTGGCAATTCCAAGCCACATTTAATTTTCTGTGAAAATTCCCATATGGCATAAAGAAATTGCTCTTTGTGACTCTCAAGTCTTTTTCCAAGGCTTTAAAATGACAACCTTTTAGAATTAGCACTTTGTCCAAGAACAGGCACTAAATTAATTATGCCAAATAAAATCACATAAGTATCTTCATTAAAATAAATAATAAAATAAAATTTATTTTTTTCCTGTAATATCCTTTTGGGATTTAATTCAAATCAGACTATTTTTCCACTCTGCATTTTATTTTATTATGAATCATTTGTAATTCTTCATTTTCACTGATAGGTGGGGCTAGTAATTTCTGCATTAATTATAATATTTTAGCATTTTAAAATCTATACCTAGATGAAGTAGATACTTTCAGGCTTTCAGGCGTTAGAACTGATGAAACAGCATAATTTTGTTTTAATGGATAAAAGTGTTTCCATTAGTGTGTGAAGTATATCCCAATAACACTCCCTTACTGATTGCAAAAGCTTTCTGTGCATTTCCTGCCTTTTCTTTTTTTCAAATGAAGGCTAAATTAAAACTGTATTTAAAATAAAACTATGTTTATCATAGAAGTTCTTAGCTAAGGTTAGAAATAATCCCCCCTTTTTTGCCTTTATTTAAGAGATTTTTGGATAGATTTCAAGAAGTCCATGAACTTGGATGGAAAAAATATTTACATCTTTATTTTCACTAACCTCTGACTGAAATTAGGTCAGTTCAGTCGTTTTTCAGCCATATCTGACTCTGACCGCATTTGGGTTTTCTTGTCAATGATATTCAAGTGGTTTACCATTTCTTTCTCCAATGATATTCGAGTGGCACCAACTTTCAGCTTTCCTTCCTGTAAAAAATTACAGTCTCCCTTGGAGAATAGTAGGGGTGAAAAAAAGTTAGACATCTATTCTGCTTCCCTTCAAGCCACACAAGGACAATCCTTGATGCAGATGAGCCTCTTTACACATGTGGGGTCCATTCTCTCTATACTTGGGGTCTTTCCTGTGATAAGTACCAGGGCTACAAATAAGAAGAGACAATTCTTACCTTCAAGGAGCTTATAGTCTCATGGGGGAAGTTTAAAATGGTGGGAAGGTACCTAATGAGGAAGTACCAATAGGTGAGAAGGGCATGTTGTTCCCTAGAGTCAAAACCAAGCAAAGCAACAGATGTAAACTAGAGTTACCAGAAAGGCTGTCAGCCCTCTCTAGAAGCTTTGGAAAATGTCTGGATGCCACCTTCCTGCCCTCAGCTTGAGGGGAGAAGCAATTGAAAGAGAACTGAGAAAGTGAGAAAAGTCTATCAAAACTAGAATCATTCTTCTTGGCGATGGGATTCTCAGCTTATCTTGCAAGGAAGGCATGTTGTTCCCTGAACTCTGAAGCAGAGCAGAGCAGCTAATGGACAACTGAATACTCTCAGAAGTACTCATCAGTGTAATGACTTATGAAACAAGGATATTACATTATATTCATTTATCACAGTTTATTTGATAATTCTCCATTTGACAGATGTCCACTTTGTTTCTAATTCTTCGATACCATAAAAAGGGCCACTATAATTATTTGTATAGTACCATTCCACCCTTTCTGTCTTTGATATCCTTAAAATATATGCCTAAAAGTGGTAATCATGGCATCAAAAGAAATGCAGAAAGTATGGGGGAATAATTCCAAATTGTTTTCCAGAACACCATACCCATCAACAGCACGTTAGTGTCCCTGTTCTACCACAACCCCTCCAACATATGCTATTTTTATAGTACTGAAGAGCCACTGAAAAACTGCTATTCCAATGAAAAATGAATTGAGGGGGAGAAGGGAATCAACAAGCATATTTTAAATAATCAGACTAATATCAGTAATGATAGAAAAATTGTAAATGTATTTATTATCCAATCAGATGGATTATGCATATTGTTGGAATGTAATTATTTTGTTGTTTGCAATCATATATTAATGTTTAGGTTATGATTGCCAATGGATAATTTCCCCCAGGCATAAGATTTATGATGAATATGTTAATTCTATATTTCAGAGAATTGAATAGAATACACATATAGCGTAGGGCTCACTCAAATTTTTCCAAAAAATAGCAAGTAAATCCTTCAGAAGGAAGACAAATTTTCATTAGTCAATCAGAGAGGAGGATGGAGTGGTAATCATTGGGACCAAAATTAAAATATGCTAAAGGAATAGGCATTTCCTGGTCTAAAAGGAACTATGTGTTTCTAAAAGAATCCTTATTAACAATGAAAGAATCCTCAGGAAAAATCTCCCCTAATGGCTGACCCAAGACTATCTAAAATTTGGAAATCAGGTGAAGTAGTTAATAACTATAAAACCTGGAAGCGTCCCCTCTCTCCTTCAGGGATTTGGTGATAAGAATAACCAATCAAATGTGTAGGATATGCAATAAATATTTTTTAAAAGGTTAGGGGTGCCATTGAAGCTGTTAAGATGGATTTTGATTCATACACTTTACTTTTGGGAGGATAAATTATTTGTACAATTTTCCATTAGCTTTCATTTAGACTTTAATTCATGTTAACAATTCAATGAACATTTTATTAAGTCCTTACTATACAGGAGGCATCAATGTTATCCACTGGGTATCGTAAAAGTGGGGCACCAGGGATGTTAATTATTATTAAAATATAACCTAAATGGTTTGTGGGTCCACACTGGGTTGAAGGAGAGATAGGACCAACCAGGATAGGGAGACCAAGGTTCACTGTTTTAACTGACACAGGAATGGCAGTTGTCCCAATGGTTACCCAGCTCACCCTAGGCCAGGGTCTATGGAACCAGCAGGCAAAGGTAAAGTTTATGCAGTTTATTTGAGGGAAACTAAATAAAGGATGGGTTAGAGGATTTCTACTCTTAAAACCTAAGGGTAAAACACAGGGGGCAGGGAAGAACTTAACTACTCTATCCTAATTGACCTAAGCCAGGCAGGGCCCAAAGGAGCAGTACTGGAGTCACAGGGAAGCCTTCTTCAAACCTGGTTCCAGCCAGGTTTGGTCAGCACAGCTAAAGGGCAATTGGGGTCTAAGGTAATCCAAGGATGGTCACAGGATGCCAAGAGCCAACTCCACCAGGTGATCCAAGGTACCCAGGTAGGGAGAGTGAGTTTGAAGTGCTGTCCACCAGATCCCAGACCACTTCCCCACTTGGTGCAGCTCTGCAGGTCTTGTCCACTTGCTGAAAGCCTTCACCTCTCAGGATCCCAGGGAATCTGGAAGCAGGTTTTCCCTAACTCTGAGATCTCCCAGGGTTAGCAACCATTATATCCAACCACTAATGGAGTCTCTCTCAGAGCACAAGCCCCACTTCCTGATCCTTCATTACATCTTGGAATCCTCCAGCCCTTCCTGCTAGGTCCAACACTAATACTTAATTAATTACTAAATAAACCCTCACAACAGTATGCACCAACCATACCAGAAAACATACCCTGGAAGTTTTAACACTTTCATCTCCAAAATTTCTTTTCTGGAACCGGATCAAATGAGCTTTACTACTGTTCCTGGATCTGCTTTTATCAAAATCTACTTCCTTAAGACCCCACTCTCTAATCTAGTACCCAGAAGGGGTGTGTGGGGTGTTTAGGAAGACATGGACCTCTGGTGTGAGGGTTTATAGACACTTTTCAGAGCTGTTTTTTTCCCCTTTGGTGTCTACCTGTCACCCAGCTCTTAGCTGATTTTGCTTATGAATATTTCTACTGCTTAGATTTTTATGATTTTACTTTTGATAGATGAATCTGAGTCACAGAAAACTAGAAGGGGGCATAATGAAGAGATGTTTCAAAGGAGAATTTGATTGGCCTTGGTATCAGCTTGGAGATGGAGGATGAGAGAGAGAAAGAATTGAAGATGATGCCTAGATTGAGAGCCTGGCAAACTGGAAGGATGGTATTGCCTTAAACTGTAATAGGGAAGATAGGAATGGGGATGGGATTTAGGAGGAAGGACAATAAGTTCCATTTTGGACATTCTGAGTTTAAGATTGAACATCCAATTCCAGATGTCTGAATGCAGTTGGAGATGTGAGATTGGGGATCAGCAGAGAGAATGGGACAGGAAAGATAGATTTGAGAATTATCAATATAGAGATAAATGGTAATAAAATCCATAGTAGCTGATGAGATCACCAAGTGAAGTAGCTTACAAAAAGAAGAGAAGAGGGGCTAGCACAGAGTCCTAGGGGCACAATTAGAGGGCATAATATGGATGAGTAATTAGCAAAGGAGATTGAGAAGGAGCAGTCAGAGAGGTAAGGAGGCAAACCAGGAAGAGTGGTGCCTTGAAAACCTAGAAAAAAAGACAGCATCAAGAAGTGAGTGATCAGCAGTGTCAAAGGCTACACAGATGTCAAGGAGAATAAGAATTGAGAAACAGTCATTTTGCATTTTTTTTCTTGTTGCATTTCTGCCATGTCTACACTCACAAATTATCTTCCCAGTTGAGGCCTTTAGCATTTTTTTTACCTGAACTATTACAATAGTTTCATAATCAGTCTCCTTACCTCAGCTCTCTCAGGTTTCCAGTCTATCCTCCACTTAGTTGCCAAAGCAATATTACTAAAGCCTAGATCTAACTTGGTCACATAGCAGCTCAAAAAGCTTTAGTGGTTGGGGGCAGCTGGGTAGCTCAGTGGATTGAGAGCCGGGCCTAGAGACAGGAGGTCCTAGGTTCAAATCCGGCCTCAGACACTTCCCAGCTGTGTGACCCTGGGCAAGTCACTTGACCCCCATTGCCTACCCTTACCAATCTTCCACCTATAAGTCAATACACAGAAAGTTAAGGGTTTAAAAAAAAAAGTAAAAAAAAAAAAAGCTTTAGTGGCTTTTTCTTGTCTCTGGGATAACATATGAACTCCTCTGGTATTGAATGTCATTTAAAATCCAGGTCCAACCTACCTTTCAAAATGTGAGTGTATGTATGTATACATATATACATATACACACATAGATGTTTGTGCTTGTGTACATACATAAACATGTATATTATGCACATATACATATGTGTATATGTACTTACCCCCTTTACACACTCTAGGCAAACTAACCTTCCCAATATTCTATTGCAAATTTCTATGCAGTCCCTCCATCCTAGGATTGACACTCTCTTTACCTCTGCTTCCTAGAATCCCTTCAAAGTTCAATTCAAGTACTCTCCCAAATGTGCACATTCTGACCTCTTCTATTGCCTGCTTATACCCACTCCATCTCCCAAAGTATTGTTTACTGTGCATATAGTTTGTACATGTGTGTGTGTGTGTGTGTGTGTGTGTGTGTGTGCATATTGCTTCTATATTTGCAGGTGTTAGGAGCCAGGCATCATCCCTGTCATCTGGAAAATTCACATAAAATTTTTTGATTCTCCCTTTGTACTAGAGAAGAAGACTAGATTTTTTCTATTTTTCTTTTATGGGGCATTTATAGTACCTGACTATAAAATTTGGGTTAAGTATTTGATCATAATTATGTTATATGTAGGTCAGTGTTAAAATATCTCTACATGTCTAGCTGTCATCTGCTGGCTTTGGCATTCCTTTTTCAAACTCTAAAATTTTACTTTTAACTTTAAAAAAGAAATTGAGCATACTAATGGTATTAAAAGATAAAATATGTTAACATATGATATTATACCTAAATTTTATGCACTTCTAAGTTTCTAAACATTTTTCTGTTGTCTGTTGGCCTTCGTATCTTATCTGTTGCTTCCATAAAACTCTACAAAAAATTCCATTCAATTTCTTATTGCAATCTGCAATGTATTGAAATCTTAAAGAGGAAAGTTGAGATGTGGAAGACACATATATATGTGTATGTGTATATGCATGCATACATATATGTGTATATCTAAATAGACCAAAATGCTGCTTACGCAAAATATAAAATTCTTGAAACCAGGGATTGTTCTGTTTTTGTCTTTGTATTCCCAATACCTAGCAAAGTCCCTAGCATATTGTTGTTGTTCAGTCATTTCAATTATATTTGACTTTTTGTGACACCATTTTGGAGTTTTCTTAGTAAACATACTAGAGTGCTTTGCCATCTCCTTTTCCAACTCATTTTACAGATAACTAAGGCGAACAGGGCTAAGTGACTCATCCAGCAAGTAAGGGTCTGAGTCCAGATTTGAACTCAGCTCTTCCTGTCTCCAGGCCCTGTGGTCTAGCCATATAAATAAACGAATCACCTAGCTACCTCTAGCATATAAGGAGATACTTAATAAATGCTTACTGAGTGATTGGTCAATCTCAATCTGCTGAAATCTCTTCCTTCAAGGCATGCCTCAAATGTTACTTCTTCCATAAAAATATTCCCCTGTCTTCTTCAAGCTAAAAGTAAATACTCTTTCCTAAAATTTGATAGTATTTTGGATCTCTCATTTTTACTTATGATATCCTATCTTGATTCATTCTTGTATAAATCTTAACAACATATTAATATGGTCATAATCCCACACCTAGCAAGTTTCAAATCTCTTTACCTCAAGTTCACTACTTTTCCCCATGCATCCAGCTTGCCTCTCATAGCAATTCTTTACATTTGTAGAACACATTAAAACTTACAGAGTGCTTTCCTCACAACAATATTACTTAGTCATAAAAATATTATGCCCCTCTTTTTATAGCTAAGGAAACTGAGGCACAGAGGAGAAGAATGATTTGACCATAGTTACACAACTGGTGGCTAATTCCAAGGATAGCACTTCCCCCAATATACCAAATTGTAAGCTCCAGAGGGGAAGGAATGAATGTCATTTTTTTCACCTTTGTGTATCTAGCAACTAGCAAAGTGACTCTCATTTAGTAAGTAGAGGCTTAATGAACTTTTGTGGAATTGACTTTATTAATGTATGATAGCGAAAATAAGTTCATATCTGGAATGGCTGAGTTAATTTTCGGTCTTGTAAACTTTTGTTTTGATTCCTTTCAATGATAGAATTTTTTTTTAATTGGCAACTAAAAAAAAAAGTTAGTTTCTAATATCCTTGCAACTACTTTTATGAGGCTATTTTGAATCCTAGTCAACAACTGCAGGGGGCAGAGTTTAACCACTTTAGTTTCCTTTCTCTTTCCTTCCCTGACCCTGAGTAAATCAATTAACCTCTCTAGGCTTAATCTTTCTATATTTCATCATCTGAAAAATGAGAAGGTTGGACTAGTTTAACCAATCAACAAGTATTTATTAAGTGTCTGCTATTTTCCACTGTTACTGTTCCAACCAGTCCCAACCCTCAGAATCTCAAGGAACTTATACATTTTAAGTATGTTCTAATATATGTTCTACTTAATAGATGCTTGCTCATTGATTAATTCTAGCAGGAGGATCACCTGTAGTGATACCTTTAGTGGTAGCCAAAAAATGGTGTTTTGGTTTAGATAGATCCCAGGATTGTGAATAGAGTTCTCTAACATTAAGTTGTCATATCTTTTTCAGAAGTAATGACAATATTACTTTCACTATTGTTCCCAGAAGAGTAGGTAGAAAACCAGGTGGGGACTGGGCAGAAGGTAAGAGTAAGGGTGGCAGAGCAGATGGTAAAATGCCTACACCAAGAACCCTGGTACCCTGGTAGAAGGTTGGATGGTATGGAAAACATGGTTTGTGACCACCTAGATACTGAGTTGACCTACATATCAATGAGATGAGGTGACTCACCTAACAATCAGGATAATTCATTTCCAAATAGCTTCTGAACTCTAAGGTCCTATCCATTCGGAAATCTATGATTTTATGAAACCTTTTGTTCCCAATAGTAGGTGAAGGCTGATGAGAAATGTAGAGATGTAATTAATGGGACCTAGAAACTGATTTTGTATGTAGTAAGAGAGAAATACCAAACACCAAGGTTACAAACATGGAAAGACATGAAGGAAGCATTTGTTTAAGGAGAAATATAGTTTTGTAGGTTAGAGGGACATTTAGCAGCTCCAGAGCACTAGCAGACAAACTAAATAGTAGAAGTTATTCAGGAAATGTGAATTTAGAAACATGGAATGGCAAGTTTAGTGGATACATTGTGGTATTACATGGAAATAGAAGGGGTTAAACCTGGAACTGGAGTAACTCAGGAAAAGGCAAAATGAAGTTGATATACTTGGAGAATAGGGATGAATAATAGTAAGAGCCAAAATTAGGTTTAATATGAAGAAATAAGATGGTAAAATGAAAGCTTATAACTAGAAGGCCAGAAATTCAAACTTGTGGGCTTAGAGGTGGTGCTATCCTTGGAGATGGTGTGGTTTTAGATGTGCAACCATGCTGGTTTGTGGCTAACTTAGGGTGAAGAAGCATGCCATTGCAGTTATGGAAGTTGAGATGAGATCAATGTTTTTTTTTGTTTTTTTTTTTAATTACTTTAGGCTACTACTGCAATACTTAAATTAGTTTTACTTTTCATCTTCCATAATATGATGTCATTTCATATTCCCAGCCTTATCTTACAAAATTCTGCTCCATACACCCTAGGCCCATCTTTCAACTCCCCCCCCCCCCATTTTCTATTTTTGCTGTGCCTTTTACTTATGCTTACAAAGCCTTTCTTCCTCCTCTGTCCACTGAGCTCATATCCATTCTGTAATTTCAATTCAAATGGTATGTTGTCCAGGATGCCCCTTGATGCTTGGGTTAAGTGTTTTGAGCCGGAAGTAAGCTTTGTTAGCAACAACCTTCCACTTAACTTTGTTTTGTATCTCTTCTATGCAATCATCAAATAACGTGTTATCTGTAACAGTGTCTGGTACATAACAGGCGTTTTGTTAAAAATGCATGCACAAAGCTGGAGGCGCACAGGACAGGAGACAGAGAAGTGATTATTGAAAAATGCTATACATAAACTACTCTCGTTTTTGGAGCCCTAATCGCATGGCAGATTTATCAAAGAGATCAGTGGTTGCAGTAAAGGTAACTTCTGCAGCCCAGATACCGGAAAGCAGGAAGGAAAGAGGCAGAGGAAAGTCACAAGAGTTAGAAAGAACCCAGTTCCCAGGGAAATTTGCATCACGTGGAGACGTTTGCGTTAGGAGGCGGGCTTTCCCGTCCCTAGCATTGCAACTTCCGGCCGCGGGACGAGGACCCAATTGGAGAAGGCGTCGGAAATGGGTGGCCCTCTGCCTAGGCCCATTTGAGGAGTCGCCTGCACTGCACTCATGGGTCCCCAGGCAAAGCTAGCTGCTTTCCACCTCCCGCCTTTGCCTACGGTGGGAGAGATCGTTAAACTTTTCGGACTCCGAGCCCAGAAACAGCTGTCCCAGAACTTCCTCCTGGACTTGAGGCTGACAGGTGGATAATGTTACGGCGCTCCCTAGGGTTCCCCACAGTGTTTCAAGCAGTATGGGAAGAGGCGGGCAACGCCGTACGTTTGAAAGCGTGTACGTGTATGCCTGGGGTGCGTGTACACGTCTGATACGCACTCTATGCACGCGCGGGCACGGACGTGCGCGCTCACTCATGCCTGCGCCTTTCAGCTTCGCTAGGCGAGCGGTGGTGTTTCTGCCTGTTAGTCTGGGCTTGTATATTTCTAGCCCACATTAAATGATGACCTTAAACTATATCTGAACTTAGATATTTTCGGAACTACTCTTGGTCTAGAAAAAAGTGTGAGGATTTTCGGAGTGGTGGGGATTGGGTGAATTTTTTTTAATTTCCCAGAAATCTTTTCGCGCATGCTTTGGGGTTCAGATTCTTCCTTAAAACATTTATTGAGCTCCTGCAATGCTCTTGGCACTAAGAACTAGAAGGGAACAACTAGAGAGGGGAAAAAAGCTATCGAGGAAGAAAGTAACAACTTTCTAGTTATAAAGAATAAGAATTTGGATTTTATGAGAACTAACATTCCTTATTGTGTAGCATAGCGCCAGGCACATAGTACCCGCTTTTTACAAGTAGCTATTTAATTGAATATTTCCGCGTAATGTTCATAGTTTGTTTCTGTCATGTAATTTAAGGTTTGAACTTGCATCCAAGATCTTTACCTAGTGCTTTGTTGTTGTAGAAAATCATTACCTTTGGTTTGATTGAATTTCTTTAACATCCACCTATTTGCAAGGTTGTTTGGATTTTTGTTTTGTTTCTGAGCTGTTAGCCTTTGGCCTTTCCGCTGAGGTGCTGTCTAATTTTTGGCAAGCCAGTTGTCTTCCCTGGATTTCATTCTCAACTGTCAGATGTCAGAATATGAGATAGATGAACTTCAGAGTCTTTTCCATAACTAACATTTTGTAATTTTCTAAGTAATTCCAGAAAGACTACCTCTTATTGTGATGAAAAATTTACTATGTTATGCCTGCTTAAAAAAAAAAAAAAGCAGATATAAGTTTTAAAATTACTTTCTTACTAAATACTTAGAACTATTTTGCCTAAAGGAGGCAGGGCTAGTAAGAAAATTGAGACGTGTTGGTAGAGTGGCTTGCACAAATAATTAGTAACTGGAACTAAAACTAGAACCTAAATCCGTTAGAACTCTAATAGTGCTATTACCAGTTTCACCCTGCATGAGTATGGCTGCCAAGTCTTGCCATTGGATATATATCTAACACTTAGACACTTTTTGTTGAAATTCATTCTTTCTTATTTGGTTCCTGCTTCATCATATTTGATTGTTCTTGAAACTCCTATTTTCTTTAGCTATTTTAAAACAATTATAGTTGTGAGGTTACTTATCCAAATGTGATTTTAAGTAGACACTGCTTAAGATGTATCTTCCTCCCTTCCCCCTCTCATTATTTTTTAATTTTATTCTTTTTTCCATATATTCATATATTGTATTTCATGGAGACTTTATGTGTAAGATACTGAGCTATTTAACTATCTTTTCAGCTACTTACCAACAATCATTCATTCATTCAGCAGTTAGATTTCAGAGACACCTTGATGCATTTCTATTGGTTTGAGGAGTCCAAAAACCTTGGTTTACATTTTAGCTCTGCTGCTTATTCCTAGATGATCTTGAGCAAGTCTTTTAACTTCTATGGATTAAAGTTTCCTCATCTCTAAAATGAAGGGTTAGGGGGGCAGCTGGGTTGCTCAGTAGATTGAGAGCCAGGCCTAGAGACGGGAGGTCCTAGGTTCAAATCTGACCTCAGACACTTCCCAGCTGCGTGACCCTTGGCAAGTCACTTGACCCCCATTGCCCACCCTTACCACTCTTCCACTCTTCCACCAAGGAGCCAATACACAGAAGTTAAGGGTTTAAAATAAAATAAAATAAAATAAAATATAAAATGAAGGGTTAGACTAAATGGCTTCCAAGGGCCCTTTCTGGTCTAAATGTATGATCCTCTGATCACATATTAAATAAATAGTAGGCCCTAGGAATACAAAAATAGAAACTGTCTCTTCCCTTAAGGATCTTATGTTCTTCTGTTTGTTCATTTGTGTTTGAGTTTTGATATTTCACAGTCAATTAGACAATCATTTCTTATTTTGCTGTTAACAGATACATCAGCAGCATTTTCACTGGATCAAGAATATATACAAAAACAGTTTATTTTCCAAGGTTCATGCATTTTTTGTTCATTTATATCACAAAACCTATGGACCAATAGATATATTCTGCAAATTATCATTATAGATGCTATTCCCTTTTTTGTTTTGGGGCTATACTAGCATCATTAAAAATATTTAACAATGGATCAAAAATCAAAATTCCAGACCTATAAACTGATTGCCAAACTGCTTAAACAGCTCTTTTTTATTCAGTTAGTTCAAATTTTAAATTATCAAGGCTTCCTTTTGCTCACTTTGTCAACAAACATTTGACAAATCCATTTCATTTCAGTAAACATTAAATGTTTTAAAAATGTAACTGTGTTAGGCATTGAGAATATAATGATAGGGCTTTTTCTCAAGGGATTTACAAAAGCAAGTATATAAGTAACTGTGACACAACACCAAGACCCAGACAAAGTGCTATGAGAAATCACTATAGATTGTCAATGATCATGAATGCCAGAATTATGAATTATTCTGTAGACAAGATTTCTAAGTATAATAGTGATGTATATTTATTGAAAACATAGCATTGTAATATACTAGTTTTTCATGAGATAAAATTATTTTATTAGGGGATTAATATATGCATGAAAAGTTAATCATTAAACCATAAGTACATAGAAATTTCAAATGCTCTGAGATTTCAGAGGAGGGACAGATTACTTACAGTTGAAGGTATTAGAGAAGATTTCATAGTTTCACCATAATTGGGTTGAAAACAATTGGCAGAATTTCATGAGATAATAGATTTAGAGTTAGAAAGGACCTTAAAGACCATCTTATTCAACTCCCTCATTTTGCAGATGAGTAATCTGAGGCATATAGCTGGGACTTTAACCTAAATCAATCTGATTAAACCAAGCACTTTCCCACCCTACCACATTACTTCAGTTTCAGAGAGGTGAGGTAAATGGGGAAGGACCTACCCAGTAAATGCAATTTTTGTAGAATGATCAAATGTGATACACCTAGCTACTCTTAGGAGTACAATGATCTAGAATAATGATGGGCAAACTACTACCCACGGGCCAGATGTGGCCCCCTGAAATGTTCTGTCCAGGTTGGGAGACATTATTCCTAATCTGATGAATACAACGAGTAGATACAATACAATGAAATTTCAAAAGAGTTGCCTTAGAAACAGACTGACAGATGAGCATTTCCTTTCCTTTGGCCCCCTCTTTTAAAAGTTTGCCCCTCACTGATCTAGAACAATTCAGAGGGACTTATGAAAAAGAATGCTCATCACCTCCAGAGAAAGAACTGTTGAAGTAGGAAATCGGATGAAAGCATATGATTTATCACTTGTTTATTTGGGTATATATTTTGGTGTTTGGGTTTTATAAGATTATTCACTTACAAAAATTAATAATATGGAAATATATTTTGCATGATAATACACATATAACCCAGACTGAATTGTTTGCCAGTTCCAGGAGGGGGGAGGGAAGAAGGGAGGGAAGCAATTTGGATCATATAACTTCAGAAAACTTATGTAGAAATTTGTTATTACTTGTAACTGTTAAAAAAAATAATTAATTAATTTTGAAAAAAGCAAAGAGATGTGGAACAGATTAAGAAAATGTTGCAAGAGATTTTGAGGCCCTGAACTAGGATGGTAATAATGAGAATGGAAGGAAGTGAAGTAAGTGAAATTGATATTGAAGAGAAAGAATTGAGGGGGCAGCTGGGTAGCTCAGTGGATTGAGAGCCAGGCCTAGAGACGTGAGGTCCTAGGTTCAAATCTGGCCTCAGACACTTTTCACCTTTGTGACTCTGGGCAAGTCACTTGACCTGCATTGCCTAGCCCTTACCACTCTTCTGCCTTGGCTCCAAGACAGAAGGTAAGGGTTTAAAAAAAAAAAGAGAGAGAGAGAGAAAGAATTGACATTACCTGATGATTGACTTATGAAGGGAGGAATCAGAAAGAATTCAGATTTCAACTCTAGGTACCTTAGAAGAATGGTATTTCCATCAATATAGGGAAGTTCGGAACAGCAGGTTTGTAGGTAAAGAAAAGAAACACATTTATTAAGTACCTATTATGTGTCAGGCACTATGCTAAGTATTTAACAAATATTATCTTATTTGATTCTCAAAACAATGCTGGGAGATAGGTGTTAGTTATTATTATACCCATTTTACAGTTGAGGATAGTGAGGCAGACAAGTTAAGTCACTTGCCTAGGGTCACATAGCTAGTAAATATTTGAAGCTAGAGTTGAACTTGGATTTTACTAACTTCAGACCCAGCCTCTGTCCACTAGTGCCATCCAGTTTATTGATTTTATGACTTTTCAAAGAATAAAATTAAAGTTTATTTTTATTTAGTTTTAGTTTTCCATTTCTTCTATTTCTAGTCTATGGGTTGATTAATCAATTTTTTTAATGTACTTAGCATGTACTACAAATTGTTAGGATTCCAAAGAAAAAGGGAAAAAAAGTTCTTGATTCCCAGAAGCTTCTATCCTAATGAGAGAGAGAATGGCTACATTTTAAAATATAAATAAGATACAAAGTAGATATAAAATGTTCTTAGAAGAGAAGGCCCTTAGCCTCTTTGGGTACCAGAAAGTCCTCAAGATACTTGGCAAGAGATACTTGAGCTGAGTGTTAGAAGGAAAACTGGTACTAATCACTTAGGATACAAAAACAAAATTGAAATAGTGTCTACTGTCAAAAAACTTACATTCTAATTTCCCCAGTTGTGATGATATTGGTTTTGTTAATTTTGGGGTTCTCTAGTATTAAAAAAAAATTATGCTCAATTCATTAGTCTTTTTGAGATATAATTTGTTCCTTTGAAGACTACTTTAGCTACCTCTTTTTTCCTTTCATTTGACTTTTTTTAATCTGACCTTCCTGTTTCCTATCCCCATCCATTCAACTCCATGAATAAATAAAAAGAAAATTCCTATGAAAATTATATAATCCCCCCTGAGGAGGATGTTGACCTACTCTCAGATTAACTCGGATAGTCACTCAAGCTCATGGCGTTCAATCTTGGCTGAAATGCTCCCTCTTAGGGGCCATTTATGGCTACTATGCCCTTTAGGAAAACTTTATAGGACTGTAACCCATCACAGGGTAACCTACCCCTTGGGTTTGCTCCCTCCTTTGGCATGGGACTGTAATAGCTCTAAAAGACATGTCTTTTATATGTCTTATCCATTTTAATGTGGAGGCAAGATATTTAGGGGTACCATGCCCCTTAGAAAAACTTTCCACCTTATGGATGAGATTATACATCTCATCCATTACATTTTTACAAATGCAGAGGTGGGAATATAATAGGCACTTCATTCCAGAAGTATTATGTCTTCATTTTTTGGAGCCATGATTTGTCACTGAAGTGATGAGAGTTCTTAATATCCTACAAAGTTCTTTTTTTGTATAATATTATCTTTGTATAAAGTATTTTCTTGATTCTGTTCATTTATCTCTGCATCAATTCATAGAAATCTTTCCAGTTTCTTCTAAAACTGCCTATCATATTATTTCTTCTGGCACAATAATATTCTATTGCATTACCTCCGCTTATTTAGCCTTTCCCCAAAGGGAGGACATGCCTTTGGTTTCCAGAATGGGGCTACAATGAAAATAATTGCTATAAATACTTTTGTACATATTGATCCTTTTTCTCTTTGAAAGTGACTTTAATTTGTACTTTTCTGATTATTGTGATTCAGATAATATATTTTGAAATTTATTTGATAACTTATATTTCTTTCTTTGAAAACTATCTGTTTATATTGTCTTGTAACTTTGAATCAATTCCTTTATATAGCTTGGAAATGAGAAATTTCCTGTAAAACTTTTTGTTAATAGAAATTTCCTGTAAAACTTTTTGTTTCATTTGCCTGTTTTCCTTCTAACTGTTACATTATATTTGTTTGTATAAAAGCTTTTCAAATTTTTTATAATCAAAATTATCTTTTTTATCGCATGTGATTCTGTGTATTGTTTAGTCATGAATTTTTCCTCAACCTTTTATCTTTTAGGTAAGCCTGCTTTTCTCCTCTGATTTGTTTGATGCTGCCTTTTATATCTAGGACTTCCATATACTTGGAGCTTATCATGGTGTATGATTTGAGGTGTTGTCTAAACCTAATTTTTGCCAGACTACTGTCCATTTTTTCTAGCAGTTTTTGTCAAGTTGCCTCTCAATGGCAGGTGTTGCGAGGAAGATTATTTAGTTATTACCTTAGTATTAGTATTAGACCTAGGAGGAAGGGCTGGAGAATCCCAAGATGGAATGGGGAAGCAGGAAGTGGCTCTTGCTCTCTGAGAGGGACTCCATGATGGTTGGGGCAAGTTGCAACTGACTTTAGGAGACACCAGATTGCCAGAGATCCTGTGGAAAGACTGTCTACTTGTGGGAGCTTTTGGTAGAGACTGCTAATCCCAACCTGAGTTGCGGGTCAAGCTCCCAGAATCTTCCCACCTAGAAGAGTACAGCAGGTGGTCCAGGAGGAGCAGAAACACCACTGGAGTGAAGCTGGACACTATTGTGAGGATATCCACATCAATCCTGTTTTTCCCTGGGCCCTGTCTTGATTAGGTCTCAGTTAGTGTAGATAAGTCCCTTCCCTGACCCTGGGGTTTGCCCCTAGTCTGAAGAGTATAGTAACCCCCATTCCCATCCTTATTCTTAGTTGTCCCTGATTATAACTGTTATAACTCTTGCTTTTACTTGCTGGTTTTCATAGGTCTAGATTAGATACTGCAGGGTGGCAGTTGGGCCCAACTGCCACTTCAGTAGCAGTCACCTCCTTGGCAGTAAAGCCTGGTCTCCCAACCTTTTTTGGTCCTGTCCATCTGTCATTCCTGTCTCCCTCACCCCATTGTGAACCCACAGATAATTTAGTTAACTTCCCTGGTAATCCTCCAGTTCTGGTTCTTAACTTTTTTCTTATTTTTCTTTTGTTTAGATTTTCTAGGTCTGAAAGGGGTATATTGAGCCCCCCCCCCATTAGTATGGTTTTACTAGCTTTTCTCCAATTCTATTAAATTTAAAATAGATTTTAATGCTATTAGATGTCTATATGTAGTATTTATATTGATTCTTTTTAAAAAACCTTTACCGTTTTTTCTTAAACTAATTCTAAATATCATTTCCAAGGCAGAAGAGCAGTAAAGGCCAGGAGTCAGGAGGACCTGGTTCCAATCTGGCTTTAGATACTTCCTGACTGTGTGACCCTGGAAAAGACACTAAACACCAAATACCTAGCCTTTACTGCTTGTGTTTTGGTGAATGCTGAGGCTAGGGAGAGGCACTCTACTTCAGGATTCAGGCAGGGAATGCTGAACCAGCAAGAAATATCCAGGGCCCATCTATCCTCTTGTTCTAGAGGCAAAGTTAAGTTTTACTTAGCCTTATCCAGAATTAAATGGGCTGCCTTGAGAAGTACTGAGTTCTGCCTCCTTGGCAGTCTTCAAGCAAAGGCTGGATGACCACTCATTAGATACATTGCAGTTGGATTTCTGCCTGGCTACAGAGGTCCCTGTCAATTGTCATATTCATATCCATCTTATAATGTAATGGGATGTTTATTTGTTCTTAGAGAAGGTTTCATAAAAGAATCAGGCTTTTCAGTCACTTCTTAAAGCAGTAGGCCTTTATTTTAACATTTTAATCCATACAAGCAGTGGTTTAAGACAGGTGTCAAACTTGTTGCAAGAGGGAAAAACTCCTATGTGTAACCTAAAGTAGATTAAAATGGAACTGGCAAATACTTAACAAAATATGTAAAATACAATGCAATATTCTTTTTTTCTAAATCAACATGCAGTTGGCTGGATTTGTTTCTATTTGAATTTAATAACATTGGCTTAAGAGATATTCTAGGATGAGAGAGAGCAGTTTGTAATTGCTCCTTCTCCCTCCCCCACTGACCCCCCCCCATCAGATCATAGGGACACTTTGAGTTTAATGCCACTGGCATAAGAGATACCTTTAGGACAGAAAAAAAAAAACAACAAACAAGGGAAGAACATAGCTAAGGCAGTTTGCAATCACTCTTCTCCTGTTCACACACAGACAAAAAATGCCACCAAACTCTTGTCATCTCACTTCCAACACAAACAAGAGCTGAAAAGTTCACTTGACCTCTGGACAGTTGTCTTCAGGCTGCTGCTGGTCTGACAGAGGCCTGGAGGGGCCATGTCAACTGTGATCCTGGGGAAAAGCTCCTCCTAACTCAGCATCCCCAGCTCTCCCTCACTTTTCCAGGGACCATGATAGCTGAAAGACATGTACCGTGGCTAGGGTTATGCTTAGGAGGAATGCATACTTAATTGAGTACTTGGTTACTGATAGTCTCCATCTCTGTAAGAAGATAGTGGGGGTTAGAGAGTGCAAATGATCATTAATCATTGATTATTGAGAAAGATAAAGAGAATGCATATGTGTGTGTCTGGGTTTTGAATGTGGAAGTTTTTAAGAGATTTTAGAAAGGGAGTGTTTCCAGAATAATAGCAGCCTGCAGCTTTTTTATTTTAAATTAATGAACAAAAGAAGGAACATCTCCCAAATCTAGAACTGTGTTGAACTATTGCAGTTATATTCTTGCTGGTTTTTTAATAATTGTTATAACTGAACAGCAAATAAGACTGAATACTGTATTTTGATCATATGTTGTTTACTAGAGGTATTTTTTTAAATTATTGAAAAATGGGAGAATGGTATAGTGCTGAACCTGGAGTCAGAAAGAACTGATTTTGAAAACTTCCCCAAATACTTATTAGCAGAATGACAGTGGGCAAAACATTTAGCCTTTCTTCGTCTTAGGTCTTAGTTTACTCATCTGTAAAATGGGGATAATAATAGTACCCACTTCATATGGCTGAGGATCAAATGAATTAACATGTAAAATTCTTTGTAAACTTTACAATGCCATTCAATGGTAGCCATTATTATTGATGTGAAAATGATTAGTAGAAGAATTTGCATACCTGTTTTGTTTATAAATTTATAAATTGAAGTCTTTCAGGATGAGCATTTTACAAGAGATATATCAACAAAGATAAACTTTCTTTTTTCTAGATAAGATTGTACGAAAGACTGGCAATCTGAAAAATGCTCACGTTTATGAAGTAGGCCCTGGGCCAGGTGGAATCACAAGATCTATTCTTAATGCTGAAGTTGCTAATCTTCTTGTGGTTGAAAAGGACACTCGATTTATTCCTGGGTTACAGGTGAGAAAAAAGGCTGTTTATTTTGATGGGCAAACATTTAATTTTAAGTTGTAGGCTGTAATCTGCTGAGTAAGCAGATTATTTTATGTGAACTTTCATTTATCCAGAAATAGTCAATCTTCATATGACTGTTTTCTTTTAGTCAAAAAAGGGAGTAGTTTTAGGGAGTTGTATGTGCTTCCCTATTAATTTGAACATGATTTAAAAATAGCATCCTTAACTAACTGTTTTCAAGTACATTTATTTTAGCTTTGTACATTTTTAAGATTAGTGAGACTTGACTCATTTTTTTTTTAACATTTTATTCTCCAGGACAAGAATTGTGTGGCCTCTTGTTTATAGTACTGATAAAATGTAATATTATTTACCTCTTTCCCTCTATGCACATTCAAGAATTGAGCATGCCCAGATTTCATTGTTCTTTCTACTCTTCTGGCTTCCTAATGTGATATGATGTGATATGTATCCCAAATGGTGGAATGAGTTGGCAGTTTGGGGGATTTTTTCTTATAAAGGTAATGCCCTTGAAATTAGTAAAGCTTACCAATCCCTGTGTGATGCCTTTCCTTATTTACAAGGCAAGAAGGGTATCATATTAAATTTTCCCCAAATTAATGTTTCCCCAAAGATTGGTACAAATGTACACATATGTTTTCCTACCTGACTTGAGTTGTCATATGCTCTTCAAACACAGGGACCAAGTTTCCTCTACTTTTCTAGCTCTAGGCTCTTTTGTGTCTAATTTAATGTCATGTACCCTATAAATACTTAATAAATATTAATAGAATTTAATTAAAATCAAAAAGCCTAAAGCAGTAAGAGAGAGAAATTTCAAATATAAATACTGGTAAAGATGGTATGCAATTATCCCTATTTGCATTTGGCATTATGGTTTACTTAGAAAACCCCAGAGAACCAGGGAAGTTACTAATCAGGGCAATTAATAGCTCCATTAAAGTAGCAGTTCTTCCTTTCCTACTTCCCTTCCTTCTTTCCTTTTTTTCTCTTTTATTTCCCCCCTCTTCTTTTCCCTTCTTTCCCTTCTCCCTCCCCTCTCTGCCATTTCTCTACTTTCTCCCTTCCCTCCCACCATGTGTGATTTCAAAAGTGTGGAGAACTCTTAGTTATAAACTTCTTCTGTCAGTGTATACCCTTACATTCCCTGCAAATTATAATTTTAGTAATACCTATAGGGGAAAATGAAATACTTAAATTAAGAAAAATCATCAACATTTCTATTTAGAACTAAAACAATGTGAAAATGATAGAAAAATCATATTCAGATTAACTACAAATATCATACAGTATTTGGAGTTAAACTAAAAAAAAGATTTTTATATACAAATTTTATCAAAACTATAGAAATAAAGGAAATCAGGAATATTTATTAAAGGAATAGAGATATTTATTTTCACAGCTGGACTATAAATATACAATAAAAGTAATTTTACCCAAATTAATAAACAGATTTTGTACCATAGCAAGCAAACCACTGAGGGATGATTTTATGCAACTAGGCAGAAGAAAAAAATTTTATTTAGAGAAACAAAATAGAATCTCAAGGTAAATAATAAAAAAAAGTTAGAATGAAGAGGACCTTATAGTATCAAACTATATTAAAAAAAAAAACAGTCATTAAAACTATTTCAATTTGACAGTTAAAATAGAAAAATAGGCCAGAAGAATATATTAGGTAAGTGAGACAGAAAAGCAGATGAGCTTAGTAGCTCACTTTTTGAAAAATTCATGAGTGCAATTTATATGGTAACACTTTCCGGGAGAAAAATAGGAAAGTAGTTTGGCTAGAAAAATGGGGTTAGACCAACAACCACTCCAATAATACCACAATAAGCTTATGTGGGTAAGCAACCTAAAACAGGAAGTCATGGCATTAAATAATTTAGAGTAGAATGGAAGGGGGTAAATTTCACTAATTAGAAAAAGAATTCATAAACAAAGGAGAAGTATCTAAAAAGATAACATGGACAATTTTGGTTATATTCATTAAAAATCATTTATTCAAACAAAATTAGTGCAACTAAAACAAGAAGGAAATATCAAGTGGGAAAAATATTTTCATAAGTATTTATAAAATTCTAATTTCTAAGAGAAAATTGATACAAATAGGTTAGAAACTATTTCCCTACTAGATAGGGATATAAAAGGATATCAACTAAAAAAAAATTAAGTAGGACATATATAATCAAGGGGAGGGTGTTCCAAAATCACTAAAAAGAAGAGAAATACACATTTGAACAATTCAGGTTTTCTACCTGACCACCATCAAATTAACAAAGATGATGAAAGAAAGTCAATATTTTGGGGACTGGGGAAGGACAGGCAATCTAATCCTCTGTTTGAGAAGCTATACATTGGTGTAACTTTTCTGGAAACAATTAGAATCATGGGAGAAAAAGTATTTAACTGTTCATAGTCTTTGACCCAGAGAATCTGCAACTAAGCATATACCCCAGAAAATACTGACAGCAAAAAAAGTTTTCATTTAAAAAAAAAATTTAATTAATTCATTCATTTAGAATATTTTTCCATGGTTACATGATTCATGTGCTTTTTCTTCCCACCTCTCTTCCCACTCCCTTAGCCAATGAGAAATTCCACTGGGTTTTATATGTATCATTGATCAAGACCTATTTCCATATTATTAACATTTGCAACAGAGTTATCGTTCAGAGTCTACATCCCGGGGCAGCTGGGTAGCTCAGTGGATTGAGAGTCAGGCCTAGACACTGGAGGTCCTAGATTCAAATCTGGCCTCAGACACTTCCCAGCTGTGTGACCTTGGGCAAGTCACTTGATCCCCATTGCCCACCCTTACCACTCTTCCACTTAGGAGCCAATACACAGAAGTCAAGGGTTTAAAAAAAAAAGAATAAAAAAAAAAAAGAGTCTACATCCCTAATCATATCTTCATTGAACCAAGTGACCAAGCAAATGTTTTTCTTCTGTGTTTCTACTCCCACAATTCTTTCTCTGGATGTGGACAGCATTCTTTCTCATAAGTGTCTCAGAATTGTCCTGGATTGCTACTAGTAGAGAAGTCCATTACTTTTGATTGTGCCACAGTGTATCAGTCTCTGTGTATAAGGTTCTCCTGGTTCTGTTCTTTTCACTCTGCATCAATTCCTGGAGGTCATTCCAGTTCACGTGGACTTCCTCCAGTTCACTATTCCTTTTAGGACAATATCATTCCATCACCAACAGATACCACAATTTGTTTAGCCATTCCCCAATTGAAGGGCATCCCCTCGTTTTTCAATTTTTTTTGCCACCACAAAGAGCGAGGCTATGAATATTTTTGTACAAGTCTTTTTCCTTATTATCTCTTTGGGGTAAAAACCCAGCAGTAGTATGGCTGGATCAAAGGACAGGCAGTCTTTTAAAGCCCTTTGGGCATAGTTCCAAATAGTGTCCCAATTTTGCCACATCCCCTCCAACATCTATTAGTTTCCTTTGCTGTCATATTGGTCAGTCTTCTAGGTGTGAGGTAGTACCTCAGAGTTGTTTTGATTTGCATTTCTCTAATCATTAGAGATTTAGAACACTCTTTCATGTGCTTATTGATAGTTTTGATTTCTTTATCTGAAAATTGCCTATTCATGTCCCTTGCCCATCTATCAACTGAGGAGTGGCTTGATTTTTTATATAATTGATTTAACTCCTTATAAATTTGAGAAGTTAAACCTTTGTCAGAGGTTTTTGTTATAAAGATTTTTTTCCTAATTTTTTGCTTCCCCTCTAATTTTGGATGCATTGGTTTTGCTTGTACAAAACCTTTTTAATCTAATGTAATCAAAAGGATTCATTTTATATTTTGTAGTATTCTCTATCTCTTGCTTGCTCTTAAATTCTTTCCTTTCCCATAGATCTGACAGGTATATTCACTTATTTTACTTATGTTCACCTATGTTCACCTAATTTACTTATAGTTTCCTTCTTTATATTTAAGTCATTTACCCATTCTGAATTTATATTGCTGTAGGATGTGAGATGTTGATCTAAACCTAATTTCTCCCATACTATTTTCCAATTTTTCTAGCAATTTTTGTCAAATAGTGAGTTCTTGTCCCCAAAACTGGGATCTTTGGGTTTATCAAACACTAGCTTGCTGAGGTCATTTCCCCCTAGTCTATTCCATTAATCCACCCTTCTGTCTCTTAGCCAGTACCATATTATTTTGATGACCACTGCTTTATAGTATAGTTTAAGATCTGGTACTGCTAGGCCCCCATTCTTCACATTTTTTATATTCTTCATCTATTGTTCTTCCAAATGAACTTTGTTATAATTTTTTCTAATTCAGTAAAAAAGTTTCTTGGTAGTTTAAAAAAAGGTTTCATTGATATTGATAATCTCACTTTTTGTGGTATCAAAAACACTGGAAACAATATTGGTACACATTGATTGAAGAATGGCAGAACAAATTATGGAATGTCAATATAATGGAATTTTGTTGACCTCTCTAAAAGCACTGATGCTCTTTTCTCTAGGTTTTTAGGATACCTCGTCTCTTGGTACTCTTCTTATCTAACTACTTCTCAGTATTCTTTCTTGGCTCCTCATCCAGATCATGCTCTCTAATTATGAGTATCTCGTAGGACTCTGTCCTGGACCCTTTTCTCTTCTCCCTCATAGGCTCCTATGAATTTAATTGACAACTGTATGCTGACAGTCCTCAGATCTCTGTATGTAAGGATGGGATTTGTGCAAGGGGGATGGGACAAAAGGAGCCAGAAGAGGGCAGTTGCTGACAGTTGCTGACAGTTGAGACCAGGAAAATTCTGGGAGATTCTCTGGAGGGAGGAGGAGAGAAGAGAGGTCTTCAGGCGGAGGACTGGGAAGAGGGAAGAGGAGGGCAACCCAGCTCAGATCTAGTCCTAAGGGCTTCCTCAGGATCTTTCTTTGGAAATTGAAACCCTGATTCCTTGGTCAAAGCCATTCCATCACATCTCGCCCATTGAGACTTCAACCATCAAGCGAGCTAAGTTTTTGTACTCCATTTTTGGGAGTGATCTCTTAGTTTCCTCCCATTACCCAACCTTGCTGAGAGACCCCTTTTCAGTCAAAGCTTACAATTATAGAAAAGGAAAGAAACAGAAGGAGAAAGGGTAGGGGAAGAAGCTTAGGAGTGGGAACCCCAAAGGTTCCCACCCAAGTGACGGACCCCATAGACTTAGAGAAGAGGGCACCCCAAAATCCCTCTGCCCTTCACCCCTTTCCCCAATCTCTGAGTTGCGAATAATAAAAGCCATTCATCAGTTGGATAGCATTCCAGAGTTCCTGAGAGACAACAAGGGAGAGGGGAACCACAGCTTGGTCTGGCTGCCTCCATCTTGAAACCAGACCACCAGCTATGAAATTAACTGTTTGGGGGGGGGGGGGAAGAGATTTGTGTGAACCCCTTCCTTATTCAGAATAGGATTGAGCTACCACATACCCATCTTATAGGGAAGACTTACCCCAACTCCTGTGGTTCAGCACGACCATCCAGGTCACCCAGTTTTGGGGTGACACCCCTTTAAGGTCTTCTAGTGTATATTCGGCCCCAGGGAGAGCTGGAAGAGAAACTCACCACATAGACTTTCTCTATCTCCCCTCTATCAAACATTTAATTGCCTGGCCCCTTTATTATTATACCTACCATTCCCCAACCTCTCTGCTGACTTTCAATCACACAAAGTCCAACTGTCTTTTAGACATTTCAAACTGAACGTCCAGTAAACATCTTAAACTCAACATGTCCAAAACTGAACTCATTTTCTTTCTCTCTAAATCCTCCCCAATTTCTTCCTTCCCTATTATGATAAAGGGTATCACCATCTTCTCTCAGGCCCTCAGGTTCACAACCTCAGAGTTATCCTCAGCCCCTCACTCTCTGTTACCACCCACCCCCTCCTCTAATATCCAATCAGTTGCCTGTCAATTTCACCTTTGCAAAATCTCTTTTCTTAAAGCACAGAAGTTCTATAATAAACTCCAGTGGCTCCCTATTACCTCTAGAATAAAATGTCAGATTCTATGCTCAGCATTCAAAACCCTTCGTAACCTTACCTTTTTACTTTTCCTACCTTCTTATCTTATTTACACCTTACTCCCCACCACATGCTCTTCAGTACAGTGACCCTTACCTCCTGGTTGTGCACAAACAAGACACTGCATCTCTTGACTTTGATAATTTTCTCTTGCTGTCACCCATACCTGAAATGGTGTCCTTCCTCATCTTCTCCTACTAGCTTTCCTAGCTTCCATTTAGTCCCAACTAAAATCCCATCTGTAGAAAGCCTTTCCTAGCCCCTCTTATTTCTATTGCCCTCTCCTCTGTTAATTATTTCCTATTTATCACATTTATAGGGGATTTGCATATATTTGTTGTCTCCTCTGTTAGAATGTGAGCTTCTTAGGGGCAGGCACTGCCTTTTGCCCCTTTTTGCGTCCTCAGCATTTAGCAGTGTCTGGTACGCAGTAAGTATTTGGTAGATTTCTTGATTGATTAGTCCACAAGAAGCTGAAATCCATGTTCTCTTAATATGCACTCTGATTTTGCTATTCCTTTTGGTGCTGCAATGAGTTGTACTTCTTTCTGCTTTTGCCATCTGCTGCTTATTGCAGAAGCAAGAGGTTGTAGAAAGGGAAGAAATCTAGAAGTATTAATTTTGCTTTGATTAACCAGGCAGATGATAAAGAAAGGTTACCAGAAAGTCAAGTCAGCAAGCATTTGTTAAAGGCTTCCTATGTGCCAGGCTAAGCTCTGTGGATACAAATACAAGCAAAATGAAAGCAGACTCAGCCACCAAGGAGCTAAAATTGTGATGGAGGAAATTAAAACATAAAAAAAACAGTTGAAAAGTGAGCATTTGTAGAGAAGGGGATAAGCCCAGAGAGATGAAATGTCTTGGTGTCAGGTTGGGGAGTAGGATGTTATTGCAGGTCAAAATTAAGGAACAAGAGGCCAGGAGGACAATGGAAGCTGGCTTTGGCCTACTTTGTGCTCACTAGTCAACCAATAAACATTTATTAAGTACTTACTAAGTGCCAGTTGCTGTGCTTAGGAAAGTCTAAAGACCCAGAACTTCTTGAAGGTCTGATCAGCATCCCTCACTGGCACCAGCCAAACATTAGGCCATTAGAGGCAGGATAAGAAGCATACCTACCTTACCCTAACACAACGGTTGGCAACCTTTTTGGCCGTGAGAGCCATAAACACGTGCAGAAGGAGGAGGATGGAGGCAGAAGGCACTGGAATATGGGGTGGGGGCTGAAGGGCCCCCTGGGGCACATCCTGGGGCTCTGCCCAGACTGACAGGTCGGGAGGTGGAGCCAGATATGGCTCAAGAGCCGTACATTGTGGACCCCTGCCCTAACAGGAATAAATTGCAGGAAGTACATAACATCCATTGCTTTATAATTTACGAAAAATTTTCCTCACCAATGTCCTATGAAGAAGGTAATGGAAGCATTCATTTTGTATGAAAAACTGAACCTCAAAAATATTAAAGAACTTGCCCACAATCACAGAACTGGTAAGTGGTATAGTCAGAATTTGAATCTAGGTCTTTGTTCTCCAAATAATGAATTTCTACTACTTTGTACTTTAACTCTAGATGTATTATTTGATTCAACATCTCTGTTTTACTACTGATTTTATTGATTCCCCTTTAGATGTTTGTCATCTCTGTTAGATTTGTTTCATTATAGCAGGGATGTTTCATACTATGAATATCAATATTTCTGTGTCATGTGCCAGCAGGCATCTAGTGAATATTTGTTGATAGTCTAAGCCAGTGATTCCCAAAGTGGGCGCCACCGCTGCCTGGTGGGTGCTGCAGCGATCCAGGGGGGGTGGTGAATAACTGTAAGGGGGCGGTGATAGTATGTGACAGGGGGCGCTAAGTAATATTTTTTCTGGAAAGGGGGCGGTAGGCCAAAAAAGTTTGGGAACCACTGGTCTAAGCCTATCCTTACAGCTGGCAAAATATCCTTTCAAAAGTAGAATCTGGGGGCAGCTGGGTAGCACAGTGGTTTGAGAGCCAAGCCTAGAGACAGGAGGTCCTAGGTTCAAATTTGGCCTCAGACACTTCCCAGATGTGTGACCCTGGGCAAGTCACTTGACCCCCATTTGCCTACCCTTACTACTATTCTGCCTTGGAGCCAATAAGCAGTATTAACTCCAAGACCAAAAGTAAGGGTTTAAAAAAAAAAAATTTAAAAAAAAGTAGAATCTGACATCCTGATCGGACTACCTTTCCCAAAGTATTTTTTTTTTATTTTTTTTATTTTAAACCCTTAACTTCTGTGTATTGACTTATAGGTGGAAGAGTGGTAAGGGTAGGCAATGGGGGTCAAGTGACTTGCCCAGGGTCACACAGCTGGGAAGTGGCTGAGGCCGGGTTTGAACCTAGGACCTCCCGTCTCTAGGCCTGACTCTCAATCCACTGAGCTACCCAGCTGCCCTCTCCCAAAGTATTTTTTAAGTGGCAGGTGGGAAAGGGACAAAAATATGATTTTATGAGCTGAAGTATTTTCAGGATAAGCTCCAGCTTTTATTATACAAAGGACAGAAGAAATAAGAGAAAACAAAGGAAATAGTGGTAGATAGAAATGGGCTGTAACTATGTCCTGAGGCAGTTGTGGAGTAATAAGTTGAAATAACTTTCAGAGAGTCCCTTGACATTTCAGAGAGAAAAATTTCATAGATTTAACATAGCCAATGGGCAGTATTCAATCAACTTGTACTTTGGACCTAGATTTTTATTTATTTATTTGTTTCTTTTGGGAGAGCTGCTTTTTGATACATGGTGCATGGAATGTTAGTTAGGTCTAGGAAAACAGGAAATCCAAAAAGGTTGAAACTCCATAGTCAAAGGCCTTCCACAATTTGGTGCCATTCTATCTTTACTGATTTCATCCCATCTCTATGCATAGAGCCTATCTTTTAACTGCGCTAGACTATTCAGTGGTCCATATGTGCCTTGTGTTCTCCCTATTTCTGTGCCTTTCATCATGCTTTCTCCCTAAGTCTATAATTTTTTTTCCCCTTATACCTGTGGAAATCTTTAAATCCCAGCTCAGGTGATACTCTTTTCCCAGTCTTTTAGTCAGTAAGGACACCCACTAAACCTCAAATAACACTTTATACTTTTCATATAATTGCCATGTGTCATTTTGTATTATAGTTTTTGGATGTGTACTATCTCCAAATGGACTGTTTCTTTTCCAAATTTAGAATTTTCCACTTGCTTAACATGGTGTTTAATATAGAGTACTTGCCTAATATTTCTTGAGTTGAATTGCTATATCAATGAGTTTATTTATGCTCGCTGTATTACCATTTAAAGTAGAATCTTTCTTTAATAACCTTTTCCTCTTTTCTATCTATTTTATTTTCATGTTTCCTTGGGGAAATGTGATTAATTTATAAGACCTATGATGCCAGAAACTGAGTCTTATACATCTTTATTTTCTAGTGCTTAAAACAGTCTGTAGCACATAGGTAACATTTGATAAATACTTGTTGAATTGGAGAAAGCATTCAAAGATACACATTCTAGTAAGTAACATTAGTTAGAACAATATAACAAAACAACACTAGTTAGAACAAAAGTAAATAACACTAGTTAGAGCATTCAGAGATATAAATTCTAGTAAATAATACTAGTTAAAACAAAACTATCCTGTTTTAAAGGTATTTAAATAAGACTTACAAGTTTCGTATAATGTGAGGCTATAGTAGACCTGAAATGAGGAACTTTTAGCCTTATGACCTGAGGTTGATTTATCTGAAATAAGTTTGAGATTGAAATGTGTTGATTTTTATGTATCAGGAATTAATTTTATTGATTTTCATGAAATAGATGCTATCTGATGCAGCACCTGGAAAATTGAGAATAGTCCATGGGGATGTGTTGACTTTTAAAGTAGACAGAGCGTTTCCAGAAAACCTTAAAAGAAGATGGGAAGATGGTAAGTGTTTACTTGTGTTTTCTATTTATTTCTAAACATTTATTGTCATTATTATTTCTCTGAATAGATTTTTAAAAATCACCTGATTTAAACCAATTAAATGAGAAAATATTTTATGATTTTCTTCTAAAAACTAGTTGTTTTTTCTTTGTTGAAATTTTTTACTTCATATGTTCATAACATTGCTTTGGGCATTTGTGTTTTTATTCTTCTTCAAAGATACCATATGCCATGTGTCTCTAATACTGTAAAAGCATCGAGAAAAATTTCAAAATGTGTCACCCTGTTTTTTTGAAGAGTGATAGAAACAAGTTGTTTAGCAAACTTAACAATCAATTTTCTTATATTCCAATCCCAGTTCTTTAAGCTATATAAAATTATATAGCTAAATAGCACTCATTAAAATGTAGATGAATAAAAATGAGACAGAATGACTAATGTAGGTAGAAGTAAATTACTATCTGGCTATTGCTCATGTTGTTGTTTTGAATTTTACTAATTAATACTATTATAATTAATTTTAAGGAACTTACAAGTATAAAATCAAAGATGGTACAAAATAACAAAGTTCATCTTAAAAGGAAAAAATACTATACTATATTGTATAGTAGTTTCAGGACATTTAATACCATAATTACCTTTAAACAAATTTATTTCAGACTTTATTTCTTTTTATTAGACTTCCTAATTTATTTTATGTATTTTTCCTTCAGTATTTTTGGGTCAGTGTATCACCATGTGTAAGAATTTAGGATCCTTTTTAATCTTTGTTTTTTTATTTTTCAAAATTTTTGAAGAGATTTTTTGAAGGGCAATTCAAAAGCATATTTTCATGAAACTTAATGTTAGCACAATTATTAGCTTTTTTTTCCTTAAAACGTGTTCAGAATATATTGATAAAATTATCTTAGGCCTTTCTCTTGATTCCAACAGATCCTCCAAATGTGTATATTATTGGCAACCTGCCTTTCAGTGTATCTACTCCACTGATTATTAAGTGGCTTGAAAATATTTCTAATAGAGATGGACCTTTTGTTTATGGTAGAACACAGATGACCTTGACCTTTCAAAAGGAAGTGGCTGAGGTAAGCTTTTATTTGTCTAGGCAACTCTACCAGATTAGATTCCAAATGAAATGTGTTGTTTTTTTTATTTTCTTTGTTATCAGATGTTCCTGTAACAGGGAAAATGGCAGGGTGGAATTCCTGCAAGATACAGGGTCAAGCCTCACCCAGAATTCCAGGGGACCCACGGGCATCATACATGTGAAAGGCTACAAACCTTTTTCAGGCGGGGTTCCCTGGAATTCTGGGTGAGGCTTGACTCTGTATCTTGCAGGAATTCCACCCTGCCATTTTCCACGTTACAGTTCCATATATAATCCATATATATTTGTCAAGTTTTAATGGAACAAAAACTAAACATCCTAGATGCGATATCAGTTGTTATGATGCTGACACCTAAATAGACTATACAGAATGAGGCAGGGCAATAGAAGGGGTGGGAGACCTGGGTGTGAATCTCAGCTTTTCTTCATAGTTGTATGATCCTGAGGTCAGGAAACCTCAGCCATAAATTTGTTGAATGATACTTCTACTACATTGCTTTTAGGGTGGCTGCTTAGAAAATGCCTTTGAAGTCCCATATTGTAGAATGTGAATTATTATCTGCAGAAGTAGCTCGTAATTTTGGAAGCTGATGCTTTAACAGGAAAAGCAGGAGCATGTGGGATGATAACAAGGCATTGGCAGATAGTGATAGGAGCCTGACTCTTCTTGCCTTGGACTTCCCATATCACTCTGTTCTGCTCTTTATTGCATTTATCATGTAATATTTTGTATCACAGCTATCTGTGTGTATACCTTAGCTCCTTACAAGACTGATAGCTTTATGAGATCTGAAACTGGCCTTTGCTTACATAAATTTTGCATTTCCTACAGTGACTAGGTCTGCTAGAGGTGCTTAATGAAGGTTAGTAAAATGAGTAAAAGTAAAGGGGGGAGAATTTGGATCATTAAGACATTCACACCCTAGTTGTTAAAATTCATACCATTGTGCTTACTCAAAGTGAGGTAGAAGGTACCTGACAGCTGAAAAATGCCAAACAGTCTCTATTTACACTGACTTTTGCCTCACCCTGTAAATCTGATGTTTCAAAGTACTTTTTACACAATGTGTCATTCATAATCTCAATTCACAATAAATAGAAATTATTTTAATTTTATAGTTGGTGAAAATTTAAGTGGAATGTCTTAAGCAAGATTAATAGTGAATATGCTATTCACTATTATTCACTATCAGACTCTCATTTCATTGTGCTAGCTATCATTCCCTACAGGATGTTGTCTCTGAACTGGTGGACCTTATGAATATTCTTAGAAGAAAACTGATAGGTCAATTTGATATGAAAACAGCTGTTCTGCTAAACCAAATTTTATGACTGTAACATTGATGATTTTCTGACAAAACTCCTTTGCTTTGAGGCTTTGGAAATTTTAGTTCATCACAGTTGCTTCTTTTAGTTGGTGTTATTTCAAATTTGGTGCTACTTGTACTTAAATACTTTAGTAAATCTATGGGCTCTTCCTCTATATTCTCTGTTACTGAAATCCATTTAAGTCGTATCCTTTGCAATTCTTCAGTATGTTCTACCATGAATCTTCCACAGGGGTTCACTCAGTGGGCTGGGAGTATTTCATTTTCTTCACAGTGTCTTTAAAAAATATAGGTTGTATGTGAGTTATTCCCTTGCTCTTGCTATGTGTCTAGCCCACCTTTTTCTCATCATATTTTTCTGATAACATACTTTAACTGATTTTCCTGCACAACTCCTTCTTTCTGATAGGTTGTGGCCTACTCACACTCATCTGTGCTTCTCCTTGCCTTCCAAATGGCTTAAAACTTTGATTTTCAGATGTGGGTATTCCATGATGCAGAGCCATGTAGCATCATAGGAAGAATATTATTTAAAAGATAGGCCTTAATTTCAAGGAGAACCTCAAGGTCATTAAAAGCATGGCACAATTTCCCAAAGGCAGAGCAGCCTGCTTTCTTACAACTCACTTCTGGGACCAGCTACCTAGCCATTTGTAATTTCTGCCCATTCAACTGTATGTCATAGATGTAATAACAGTTATCCTTCATACATTTGGTTTTTCCTTTGTAAGCAGTTTAAAAAACAAACTCTTTGGGGTGATCGTGGATCTCAGAATATTCTGCAATGTTCTAGAGATTGATGCAATGAACAAAATTCCAACCAGAAACAGGAGTATTTGGAGGACCTCATCATCATTAAGGAATCTTTTTTCTACTTCAACTAAGTACTGTACATTCTCCAAATAAATTAGGACCTCTAATGGCAGTATTTGGGATGAGGGATCCTTTTATTCAGGGTATTTTAAGAACAGGAGACTTGATCATTGCCTTATGCCCATTTCAGTTCATTCATTTGGTGGCAAATGCCACTTTAAATGAGTAATTATGTGGTAACTGCACTAGAGAGGGGAAAATGAACCTTTACACAAGACATAATATGTCTAAAAAGTATTCATTAAAGTTATTCTTTCTAGCCACCTGGAGACAAGAGTGAAATGCTGTAGATTGGCATAATGATGTAGCAGTTTTTGAAGGGGGTAGAGTGACAGCTTCAAAAATGACTTCTAAGCATTTCCTTTATGTGTAGAAAAAGTCATAATCTTTGCTATGTGTTAGAAAGAGAGATAGAAGTAGAAATAAGGCCTGGGCCTCTGATGTCATTTGGTAGAGGATTTTAGAATGACCTCTTCCAATAAAGGTGGTTGCCTTCTCTCCAGTTTATATTGTTAAAGAGCTATAAAATTGTCAGTTGCCAAGGACCACACAACCAGTATGGATTGATAAAAGACTTGAATTCAGGACTTCCTGTCTCCGAAGTCTCCTTTTTATAGATTTTGTAATGCTGCCTTTCATGTTAGAAATCTCCCCATCTTTTCAGGGATTCGAAGAGAGCAATTCATAGAGAATAAGATGGATAGAAAATAAGGAACTATTTTGTGATCTTTGCTTCTAGATCTTTACCTTACAACTTTAAATCTAATAATTAGTTAAAGAGGATGGGAATGTGGACCTAAAATATTCACTGATGTATGAGTTTAAATAGGCCTGTAGAGTCTTATTTATGGTACTAGTTTTATGGAGTTATTTGGACTCAGAGGGAATTTTATCTTTGAGGGTTTTCTTAAGAAGTTAAAAATAAGCAAAAAGTTAAAGTTTGTTCTTTTAAGATAAAATATAATTGATATTCTACAATACAGTTAATTTCTGAGTTTCTGAACTTTTTGTTGTCTGCTAGCTGAGTGTTGTCTGTGGCTTCTGCGAAACTTCTTCAAAATTCCTATTTAATTTCTTATGTCAATATGCAATATATCTGCAATAAGCAAAGTTGCATTGTGGAAAGGATACCTGTAATTTTGGTGAGTATACATCTCCATGTTTTATGCCTCATCTAACGCTTATTATCAGATGATCTTTGAATAGGGTTGTGGTATCTTCTAAGGAATACTGACTGATTTTGACATATGGTTGGGAGAAATCTTGTAAAAGAAGAATAATGTGTAGTTTTCCTCTACTGAGTCTATTGCCACTTTGAGATCTTATATACTCTATATTTTTTGGTCAGTTGTGAGATGGTAAAGAGGTGGTCCATTCTGCAGTACTGCTGGTGAAAGCCTGTGGATGTAATGATTCTTTGAGCAATGCAATACAATCAGTTCATATGTAGATGATGCTCTGAGATTTTGTATAACTGTGAGAGTAGCTTAAATAGTCTTGTAGATGGATAGCTGTTGATGTTTTCTTGATCTCCTTTTAAAAAAATCAATAAGATCCAAAATTTTCTCCTTACCTTTGGTATCTTCCCTTACTTTAGAAACCTTTTAAATCAGTCTCCTTCATTGTCCTCAAAACTGTATCATCTCTAGCACAGATCTCCTCTCTCTCTCTCTATATATATATATATGCTTTTTATTATCATGCAAAACTCACTTCCATGTTGCTCATTGTTGTAAGAGCACACTCAGACAAAACCAAAACCCCAAAATAAAACCATAAATACACTGATGTGAAAGGTAGTGTGCTTTGATTTGCATCCATTCAACTCTTTAACAGTTCTTTCTATGGAGGTAGATAATCATTACTCATCTTTCAGGATTGTCCAAGATCATTGTATTGCTGAGAGTATCTTCTATATATACTTGATGGAATCCAGCTACTTTTTGCATCTTTGCTTTCTTTAGTGAACTCTCTTTCTGCCTTCTCTGTAAGTACCTCAGAGCCTGTGATGTAGGGTCCAAGTTTATTTTCCTTGATGGAAAAAAATAGTTTGTTTTAATGATTTTCATACATCTTTTCTAATTTTCTTCTGTTTTCTGTTTTCATCCTTGAATGACCTTGGGATAAATTTACTTAGTTGGCTATCTTGCTAAGCTTTCTTTAGACTGGTTTTATTCTTTTTACCATGTCTTTCTACTTTATGACACAACAGTGGTCACAATCTCTAATCAACTTTCTTCACAATAGTTTACAAATGGGAATCCAGTTTTCTCTCTGACAGCCATCTAATCTCTCTTTGGTATGTTAATCAAAAATGTGCTGAGTGAGGTGCTTTCTAGGATTTGTTTTGTCTTCTTATTATAACAATTAATTTATATTTGTAAATTTTAACTTGGGAATGAAAGTAATATAGTTGCTGTTAACGTCATTTCTATGGACATTTCCAGTTTTTTTTAATAGATAATTTTAGTAATTCAGGTTTAAATTATTCATAGGGCATATTTTCTCATTACTAGTCTCCTTGTTCTTATAAAGTGTATGTGGGTGAGTATTGATGGTAGGGAGGTGAGTATCTAAACTCCCTCTTTGTTAGCTTTCAATGGGCCAGATCAGCTATTCACTCACCCCCACCCCAGGGAAGACCTATGTGGGAATAAACTCAATGAGCTTCCCAAATTGGCAAAGCTATAGTGGGGATGTTGAAAGAAGGTGTTGGGGTTCAGTTGTGACCCTAATGGATGGGATCCCACCTTCAGAGCCAGCCTGTTTAGACAAGCCTCCCCCACCTCCTAAGTACAAGTAGCTTCACCCCTCAAGATGGAGTCAGGTAATGGTCTTCCCCTCAGCCGCCAGATCAGTCACCTCACCCCACCCCCAATGTAACTGTTCCAGACTCTAAGTATCAACTATCAAGGGTTTAATAGAGGATAAATCAAATTCAGGGTACATGGGGGAAGGTATATGGGAATCCAGGAAGGAGGGAAAGGATGAAATTCTCTATCAGCTAAGTCTTCTCCCCAAAAGAGCAGCTCTGGACTTTTTCAGTGGCTTGGTCACAGTAGCTAACTCTCTCTACCCCCTACAGTCTCCTATCAAATATTTCTAAATTGAAATAAAGGAAAGTAACAGGATCAATGGATTCAGGCAGGATCAGGGAAGGGACCCCGCTTCTTTCAAGCCCACTCCCCAAGAGTTCGGACTCTCTGGCCAAATGGGAGAATTGCTGATCAATGTCTTTTCTGTTGGTATTTGTGGTCTCCCAATAGTCACACATAAAAGTACAGAGGAACCCAATTCACTCAGGATTCACCCGACCAGCCCAACTGAAGAACCAACCGCCCCCACCCCAGCTCCTCATCCGGTTAGGAGAGAAGTGACAGTTGAGGACCTTCAGAATTCTCCTCCAAACTCCTTTTGCTGTTGTTGGCCCCTCCCAAATGGAATTCTGAACAGGCACATTCTGCTGTACTGGTTTCAAGGTCCATTCCACCCCCAGCTGCCTGCTTGCCTTTGCAAATTCAGTTCACACTGTTATAAAAGTCAGAAGAGTCAATGGTCCGACTATATAGATAGGAAACTTAGGGATAATTCCTAAGTAGTTTCTACAGGAGCATGAGAAATAACTAGTTGGAGAAAAACATTTAGGACAATGTTTGTGTTACCAAATCAAATAGTTTTATATAGTAAAAATAACAGACTCAAAGGGATCTTGCATCCTCTATACCTTTTAGTCAGTTGTATTATTGTAAAGATAGGGTTTACTATACCTATAATTTTTGAAAAAACCTACCTATTTTTTCCTCCCCCGTTCTTCAAAGATATCCTTAATATTAAACTGTTTTCATAATGCTTTTGTGGAGATAAGAAAGTGGATATAAGGGTTTGTAGTTATTTATATTTCTCTGTTATCTTTTTTGATCATGAGTAGGTCCATTTTTCCCTACCAAGATTTAATTTCTTCTCTTCTTTCAGGCACCTTGAGATATCAGTACCCTTTAAATGACCACTCAAAGCAAAGATCTCCTCTCAATATACTTTGTTTAGTTAATTCAATTCACCAAACTTATTTAGTGCCTACTATATTCTAGGAACTATACTAAGCACTGATGATATAAATAAGAGACAATTTCTCCCCTCAATGATCATACAATATAACGTGAGAAAGAGATTAGTGGTGAGTGGAGGGGATGATGTAAGAAGGCAAGAAGTATGATATCAGCTATCCACATGAGGTCATGGAAAATATATTTCCATTTTAGTCATGTTGAAAGAGAGGAAGAATGGGGATGATTGGGGATGTAGATTCTAAATAATCAATCTATTGCAAATATTAAAAATATGGAAATAGGTCTTGATCAGTGATACATGTAAAACCCAGTGGAATTGCCCATTGGCTATGGGAGGAAAATAGTCTAAATTTATTAAATAAATAAACAGTTTTTAAAAAGAGAAGCACAAAGGAAGGAAAAGAAAAAAGAAAGAGGAGAAAAGAAAGGGAGAGAGAAAGGAAGGAAAAAAAGAAAAGGAAAATAAGGTGAAAGAAAATGGCTTCAGTCTGCATTCAGAGTACATATGTTCTTTTGGATAGCATTTTTTCATCTTGGGTATGTGGGGATTATCTTGGATCACTGTCTTGATGTTGATTGCTAAGTCTTTCACAGTCAATCATCCTTACAGTATTGTGAGGCTCAGAAATCAAACAAACTGATAAGCAAATTGAACACCAGAAATGACCAGATTGAAAAGGAAAACCAAAAGATTATAGCTGAAAACCAGTCCCTAAAGGCTAGAATTGATCAATTAGAAGCTAATGATCTCTCAAGACAGCAAGAACAAATAAAACAAAGTCAAAAGACTGATAAAATAGAAGGAAACATGAAATATCTTAATAAGAAAGTGACAGATGAAGAAAACAAGTCTAGAAGAGACAATCTGAGAATCATTGGTCTTCCTGAAAAAGCAGAAATTAATAGAAACTTGGACTCCATACTAAAAGAAATTATTCAGCAAAATTGCCCTGAAGTTCTACAACAAGAGGGCAATATAGGCATTGAAAGGATCCATAGATCACCCTCTACACTAGACCCAGAAAGGACAACACCTAGGAATATAATAGCCAAATTCAAGAGCTTCCAAGTAAAAGAAAAAAATCTTACAAGAAGCCAGAAAGAGACAATTCAAATATCAAGGAGCACCAAACAGTATCACTCAAGATCGGGCAGCCTCCATACTAAAAGACTGCAAGGCTTGGAATATGATATTGAGAAAGGCAAGAGAACTGGGCCTTCAACCATGGATCAACTACCCATCAAAACTGACTATATACTTCCAGGAGAAAGTATGGGCATTCAACAAAATTGAAGATTTCCAAGTATTTGCACAGAAAAGACCAGGACTAAATGGAAAGTTTGATATCCGACCACAAAAATCAAGATAAACATGAAAAGGTAACTAAGAAACAGAGGGGAAAGAAAGAAAACTCATAATTTTTAAATTTGCCTCTTTAAGGGCAAAGATCTAATTATCTGTATTCCTATGTGGAGAAATGCTATGTATAATTCTCTGTAGTGAATTCTATTCACTATTATAGTATTCACTAGTATAGTAATCAGAAGAATAATTCATAGGGAGAGGGTGGAATACTAAATGGTCTAAGATGAGATGGGGGTGGGAAAGAGGGGGGTGAGTAGTAGGGGACACCAAGAGAAACTTGAGTGAATAAGAAAAATAGTATATTCTATTACATACACAGAGGACATGGGAAGGGGAGGGGACAAATACTATTATATTATTATAACTATTGTAAGAAGGAGAGGAAGAGAGCATTAAGAGGCAATTTTTAAACCTTACTCTCAGTGTAATCAACCTGGAGAGGGAAGATAAATCAAACCAAAAAATAAATAAGAAAGAGGTAAGAGAGGTGAATGAAGTCCTAGAAAAAATAGATTTAATTGATATATGGAGAAAAACAAATAGGGACAAAAAGGAATACACCTTCTTTTCATCTGCACATGGTACATTCACAAAGATTGACCATGTAATAGGGCATAGAATCATGGCAAACAAATGCAAAAGAGCAGATATAATAAATGTAACCTTCTCAGATCATAATGCAATAAAAATAATAATTAGTAAGGGCACCTGGACAGGCAAATCAAAAACTAATTGGAAATTAAATAATATGATTCTCCAAAACCAATTAGTCAAAGAAGAAATCATAGAAACAATCAACAATTTCATTGAAGAGAATGACAGTGATGAGACATCCTACCAAACTCTGTGGGATGCAGCCAAGGCAGTACTCAGGGGAAAATTTATATCCTTGAGTGCATATATTAACAAATTAGGGAGGGCAGAGATTAATGAATTGGGCATGCAACTCAAAAAACTAGAAAGCAAACAAATTAAAAACCCCCAGATGAAAACTAAATTAGAAATACTAAAAATCAAGGGAGAAATTAATAAAATCAAAAGTAAAAGAACTATTGAATTAATAAATAAGACTAGAAGCTGGTATTTTGAAAAAACAGATAAAATAGACAAAGTACTGGTCAATCTAATAAAAAAAAAGGAAAGAAGAAAACCAAATTGACAGTATCAAAGATGAAAAGGGAGACCTCACCTCTAATGAAGAGGAAATTAAGGCAATCATTAAAAACTATTTTGCCCAATTATATGGCAATAAATATAGCAATCTAGGAGATATGGATGAATATTTACAAAAATATAAATTGCCTAGATTAACAGCAGAAGAAATAGAATACCTAAATAATCCCATATCAGAAAAAGAAATTGAACAAGCCATCAAAGAACTCCCTAAGAAAAAATCGCCAGGGCCTGATGGATTCACAAGTGAATTCTATCAAACATTCAAAGAGCAACTAATCCCAATACTATACAAATTATTTGATATGTTAAGCAAAGAAGGAGTCCTACCAAATTCCTTTTATGACACAAATATGGTACTGATTCCAAAGCCAGGGAGATCAAAAACAGAGAAAGAAAACTACAGACCAATCTCCCTAATGAACATAGATGCAAAAATCTTAAATAGAATACTAGCAAAGAGACTCGAGCAAGTAATTAAGAAGATCATCCACCATGATCAGGTGGAATTTATACCAGGAATGCAAGGATAGTTCAACATTAGGAAAACCATCCAAATAATTGACCATATCAACAGTCTAACAAAAAAAAAATCACATGATTATCTTAATAGATGCTGAAAAAGCCTTTGACAAAATACAGCATCCATTCCTATTGAAAACACTGAAAAGTATAGGAATAGAAGGACCTTTCCTAAAAATAATAAACAGTATATACCTAAAACCATCAACAAACATCATATGCAATGGGGATAAATTAGAAGCCTTCCCAATAAGAACAGGAGTAAAACAAGGATGCCCATTATCACCTCTATTATTCAACATAGTACTATAAACACTAGCAGTAGCAATTAGAGAAGAAAAAGAAATTGAAGGTATCAAAATAGGCAAGGAGGAGACTAAGCTATCACTCTTTGCAGATGATATGATGGTATACTTAAAAAATCCTCGAGAATCAACTAGAAGCTTGTAGAAATAATCAACAATTTTAGCAAAGTTGCAGGATACAAAATAAATGCACATGAATCATCAGCATTTCTATATATTTCCAACACATTAGAGAAGCAAGAGGTAGAAAGAGAAACAACACTTAAAATCACCTTAGACAATATAAAATACTTAGGAATCTATCTACCAAAACAAACAGCAATTATAGGAAAACAACTACAAATCACTTTCCAAACAAATAAAACTGGATCTCAACAATTGGAAAGCTATTATAGATTGCTCATGGGTAGGATGAGCTAACATAATAAAAATGACAATTCTACCCAAATTAATTTACCTATTTAGCCCATACCTATCAAACTACCAAAAAACTTCTTTACTGAATTAGAAAAAACTATAACAAATATCATTTGGAATAACAAAAGATCAAGAATATCAAGGGAAATAATGAAAAAAAAATGTGAAGGAAGGTGGCCTAGCAGTAGCAGATATTAATCTATACTATAAAGCAGCAGTCATCAAAACAATATGGTACTGGCTAAGAGACAGAAGGGAGGATCAGTGGAATAGACTTGGGGTAAATGACATCAGCAAGACAGTGTATGATAAACCCAAAGAGCCCAACTTTTGGGACACGAATCCACTATTTGACAAAAACTCCTGGGAAATTTGGAAAACAATATGGGAGAGATTAGGTTTAGATCAACATCTCACACTCTACACCAAGATAAATTCAGAATGGGTGAATGACTTGATTATAAAGAGGGAAACTATAAGTAAGTTAAGTGAACACAGAATAGTATACTTGTCAGATCCCTGGGAAAGGAAAGATTTTAAAACCAAGCAAGAGTTAGAGAAAATTACAAAATGTAAATTAAATGGTTTTGATTATATTAAACTAAAAAGCTTTTGTACAAACAAAAACAATGTAGTCAAAATCAGAAGGGTAACAACAAATTGGGAAAAAATCTTTATAACAAAAAACTCTGACAGGGGTCTCATTACTCAAATATACAAGGAGTTAAATCAATTGTATAAAAAATCAAGCCATTCCCCAATTGATAAATGAGCAAGAGACATGAATAGGCAATTTTCAGGTAAAGAAATCAAAAGTATCAATAAGCACATGAGAAAGTGTTCTAAATCTCTAATAATTAGAGAAATGCAAATCAAAACAACTCTGAGGTATCACCTCATACCTAGCAGATTGGCTAAAATGAAAGAAGGGGAGAGTAATGAATGCTGGAGGGGATGTGGCAAAATTGGGACATTAATGCATTGCTGGTGGAGCTGTGAACTAATCCAGCCATTCTGGCTGGCAATTTGGAATCATGCTCAAAGGGCTATAAAAAAATGCCTACCCTCTGATCCAGCCATACCATTGTTGGGTTTGTACCCCAAAGAGATCATAAATAAACAGACTCGTACGAAAGTATTTATAACTGGGCTTTTTGTGGTGGCAAAGTACTGCAAAAGGAGGGTATGTCCTTCAATTGGGGAATGTCTGAACAAATTGTGGTATATGCTAGTGATGGAATACTATTGTGCTCAAAGGAATAATAAACTAGAGGAATTCCAGGTTAACTGGAAAGACCTCCAGGAACTGATGCAGAGCGAAAGGAGCAAAGCCAAAAGAACACTGTACACAGAGACTGATATACTATGGTAAAATCGAATGCAATGGACTTCTGTACCAGCAGCAATGCAATGACCCAGGACAGCTCTGAGGGATTTATGGTAAAGAACGCTACCCACATTCAGAGGAAGGACTGCAGGAGAGGAAACATATAAGAAAAACAGCTGCTTGAACGCATGGGCTGGGGTGTACATGATTGAGGAGGTGGACTCGAAACTACCACACCAATGCAACTACCAACAATTTGGAAATAGGTCTTGATCAAGGACACATGATAAAACCAGTGGAAATGTGTGTCGGCCATGTGGGGGGGATGCGGGGGGTGAAGGGGAAAGTAGGAGCATGAATCATGTAACCATGTTAAAAATGAATATTAATAAATGTTTAAAAAAAGTAAAAAAAAAAAAAAGAAGAAGAATGGTTGGCCAAGTTCACAACTGCAACAGAGCATTAATGTCCCAATTTATCCACATTCCCTTCAGCATCATTTTCCTTTTCTGTAATGTTATCCAATTAGATAGGTATGAAGAAGTACTTGAGAGTTATTTTAATTTGAATTTTTCTAAGCAGTAGTGATTTAGAGCATTTTTTTCATGTTACTACTGATAGTTTTGATTTCTTGTGAAAATTACTTCTCCGTATCCTTTGACGATTTATCTACTGGGGAATGATTCATATTTTTATAAATTTGGCCCAATTCTTGGATTTTTAAGATATGAGGCCTTTATAAAATAAAACGTTTAGTGAAACTTTCCCCACCCCTCCTCCCCCCCATTTCATGCTTTCCTTCTAATTTTGGCTACATTAGCTTTGTTTCTACAAAAGCTTTTTAATTTCTTGTAATCCACATTATCCATTTTACTTTCCATAATCCTCTTTATCTCTTGCTTGGTCATAAACTCTTCCTTTGCCTTTAGGTCAGATATATTTATTCTTGAGGGTTTTTTAAATTATGTTTATTTAATTAATTAATTTATGATGTTTTTCTCTTAGGTTACATGATTCATGTTCTTTCCCTCCCTTCCTCCCTCCCCCCTCCTGTAGCCAACAAGAATTCCACTGGGATTTATATGTGTCATTGATCAAAATGTATTTCCATATTATTAATATTTGCAACAGAGTGATCATTTAGAGTCTACATCCCCAACCATTTCCTCATCGAACCATGTGACCAAGCAAATGTTTTTCTTCTGTGTTTCTCCTCCCATAGTTCTTTCTCTGGATGTGGACAGCATTCTTTCTCATAAGTCCCCCAGAATTGTCCTGGATTGCTGCTAGTAGAGATGTCCATTGTGCCACAGTTTATCAGTCTTTGTGTACAATGTTGTCCTGGTTCTGCTCCTTTCACTCTGTATCAATTCCTGAAGGTCGTTCCAGTTCACATGGAATTCCTCCAGTTCATTATTTCTTCTAGCACAATATTATTCCATCACCAACAGATACCACAATTTGTTTAGCCATTCCCCAATTGAAGGGCATCCCCTCATTTTTCAATATTTTGCCACCAAAAAGAGTGAGGCTATGAATATTTTTTACAAGTCTTTTTCCTTATTATCTCTTTGGAGTACAAACCCAGCAGTAGTATGGCTGGATCAAAGGACAGGCAGTCTTTTAAAGCCCTTTGGGCATAGTTCCAAATTGTCTTCCAGAATGGTTGGATCAATTCACAACTCCACTAGCAATGCATTAGTGTCCCAATTTTGCCACATCCCCTCCAACATTTATTATTTTCCTTTGATGTCATATTAGTTAATCTGCTAGGTTTGAGGTGATACTTCAGAGTTGTTTTAATTTACATTTCTCTAATTATAAGAGATTTAGAACACTTTTTTCATGTGCTTTTTGATAGTTTTGATTTCTTTATCTGGAAATTGCCTATTCATGTCCCTTGATCTTGGGGAATGGCTTGATTTTTTTGTAAGGTTGAATTAGCTCCTTATAAGTTTGAGTAATTAGACCTTTGTCAGAGGTTTTTGTTATAAAGATTTTTTTCCCAATTTGTTGCTTTCATTCTAATTTTGGTTGCATTGCTTTTGTCTGTACAAACCCTTTTTAATTGAATGTAATCAAAAGTATTCATTTTACATTTTGTGATATTCTCTATCTCTTGCTTGGTCTTAAAATCTTTCCTTTCCCATAAATCTGACAGGTATACTATTCTATGTTCCCCTAATTTACTTATAGTTTCCTTCTTTATATTTGTCATTCACCCATTCTGAATTTTTATTGGTGTAGTGTGGGAGATGTTGATCTAAACCTAATCTCTCCCATGTTGTTTTCCAGTTTTCCCAGCAGTTTTTGTCAAATAGTGGATTTTTGTCCCAAAAGCTGGGATCTTTCGGTTTACTATCTTGCTGAGGTCATTTACCCCAAGTCTATTCCCCTGATCTACCCTTCTGTCTCTCACCAAGTACCATACTGTTTTGATGACCAGTACTTTATAGTACATTTTAAGATCTGGTACTGCTAGGCCCCCCCTCCACATTTTTTTTCCATTATTTCCCTTGATATTCTTGATCTTTTGTTCTTCCAAATGAACTTTGTCATAATTTTTCTAATTTAGTAATAAAAAAAGTTTCTTGGTAGTTTGATAGGTATGGCACTGAATAAGTAAATTAATTTGGGTAGGATTGTCATTTTTATTATATTAGTTCATCCTACCCATGAGCAATTAATGTTTTTCCAATTATTTAGATATAGTTTTAATTGTGTGGTAACTGTTTTATAGTTGTGTTCCTATAATTCTTGTGTTTGCCTTGGCAAATATAGTCCTAAATATTTTATATTGTTTAGGGTAACTTTAAAGGGTATCTCTCTTTTTAACTCTTGCTGCTGAGTTGTGTTGGAAATATATAGAAATGCTGATGATTTAGGGTTTATGTTGTATCCTACAACTTTGCTAAAGTTGTTGATTATTTCCACTACCTTTTTAGTTGATTCTCTAAGATTCTTTAAGTAGACCATCATATCATCTGCAAAGAGTGATAGCTTAGTCTCCTCATTGCCTATTTTAATACTTTAAATTTCTTTTTCTTCTCTAATTGCTACTGCTCATGTTTCTAGTACAATGTTAAATAATAGAGGTGATAATGGTCCTCCTTGTTTTACTCCTGATCTTATTGGGAAGGCTTCTAATTTGTCCCCATTGCAGATGATGCTTGCTGATAGTTTTAAATATATACTACTTATATTATTTTTAGGAAAGGCCCATCTATTCATATACTTTTTAGTGTTTCAATAGTAATGAGTGTTGTATTTTGTCAAAGGCTTTTTCTGCATCTATTGAGATAATCATGTGATTTCTGTGAGTTTGGTTGTTCATATGGTGAGTTATGTGATGGTTTTCCTAATATTAAACCATCCTTGCATTCCTGGTAAAAATCTCACCTGATCATAGTGAATAATCCTTGTGATCACTTGCTAGAGTCTTTTTCGCTGGAATTCTATTTAAGATTTTTACATCTATATTCATTAGGGAGATTGGTCTGTAGTCTTCTTTCTCTGTTTTTGGTCTGCCTGACTTTGGAATTGGTACCATATTTTTGTCATAAAAAGAATTTTGTAAAACTCCCTCTTTGCTGATTTTGTCAAATAGTTTGTATAGTATTGGGATTAGTTTTTCTTTAATGTTTGATAAAATTCACTTGTTAATCCATCTGGCCCTGGGTATTTTTTGTGAGTTCTTTGATGGCTTGTTCAATTTCTTTTTCTGATATAGGATTATTTAAGTATTCTATTTCCTCTCCTATTAACCTAGGTAATTTATATTTTTGTAAATATTCATCCATATCCCCTAGATTGCCATATTTATTGCCATATAATTTAGCAAAATAGTTCTTAATAATTACCTTAATTTCCTCTTCATTGGAGATGAGGTTGCTATTTTCATCTTTGATACTCTTTATTTTATTTTTTCTTTCCTTTTTTTATTAGATTAACCTGTACTTTATTTTATTTGTTTTTTCATAGTACCAGCTCCTAGTCTTATTTATTCAATACTTCTTTTACTTTCATTTTTATTAATTTCTCATTTGATTTTTGTGATTTCCAATTTAGTTTTTATCTGGGGATTTATAATTTTTCTTTCTAGTCTTTTAATTTGCATGTCCAATTCATTGATCTCTTCCCTCTCTGATTTGTTGATGCATGCACTCAGGAATATAAAATTTCCCCTGAGTACTGCTTTGGCTGCATCCCATAAATTTTGTTATGATGTATCCTCATTGTCATTCCTTCAATGAAATTATTAATTGCTTCTGTGATTTGTTCTTTAACCAACCAATTCTGGCAAATCATTATTTAATTTCTAATTAATTTTTGATTTGCCTCTCCATGTACCCTTACTAATTATTTTTTATTGCATTATGATCTGAAAAGGTGGCATTTATTATTTCTGCTTTTTTTATGCCCTAGGACATGATCAATCTTTGTGAATATACCATGTGCTGCTGAAAAGAAAGTGTAATCCTTTTTGTCCCTATTGATTTTTCTCCATATGTCTAGTAACTAATTTTTCTAAGATTTCATTCACATTTCTTACCTCTTTCTTATTTATTTTTTGGTTTGATTTATCTAGAGTTACTAGAGGAAGGTTCAGATCCCACACTTGTATAGTTTTACTATTTCCTCTTTAAGCTCCAGTAATTTCTCCTTTAAAAATCTGGATGCTATACAATTTGTTGCATACATGTTGAATACTACTATTGTTTCATTCTCTATACTACCTTTTATCAGGATGTAATTACCTTGCCTATCTCTTTTAATCAGATCTATTTTTACTTTGTCTTTGTCAGATATCATGATTGCAACTCCTGCCTTCTTTTTCTCAGTTTAAACTCAATAGATTTTGCTCTAGCCTTTTACTTTTATCCTATGTGTGTCTATCTGCCTCATGTGTGTTTCTTATAGATGACATATGGTAGGATTTTGGTTTCTAATCCATTTTGCTATCTGCTTAGGTTTTATGGGTGATCCATTCACATTCAGAGTTAGGATTTTCACCTATGTATTCCCCATCATTTTGATTTCCTCTTTTAATCCTGCCCTTTCTTCTTTCACTATTTCCTTCCACACCAGTGTTATGTTTTAATCAGTCCCCCTCTTCCCCACTGTTAGCCCAGAAGTCTGATTGTGAGTTTTTTAATGCCCTAATAATAATGGTCATTTTTCTGTGAAAGTGCCATGTGCAGCTGAGAAAAAGATATACTCTTTTATATTACCATTCAATTTTCTCCAAAAGTCTATTATATCCCAACTTTTCTAAAATTTTATTCATTCCTTTAACTTCTTTCTCGTTTATTTTATGGTTAGATTTTTCTAGTTCTGGCCCATTAAGGAGATTCAGTGAATAGTAGATGCTGCTTTTCAGGGCCCTTGCTCCCTTGCAGACAAAAGTTGTTCTCTCTCTCCTGGAACTTTGACTCTACAGTTGATATAGGGAGTGGAATTGCCAACTAGCACTCAATCCTACACTTAGTGTTAGCAAAGGGGTCCTCTGTCACCTTTTTCTGACCAGTTGTCCAGTCCCCTACCATTTCTGGGCAGAGAGCTCCTTAAGCTTTTGCTGCTTCTGTTGCCACCTCCAAGGCTAACAGTTTGTGTTGCCACCACATGGACTGCAGGTCAACCAGTACCCCAACATCACAGACCTCTCCTTCTGATCTCTTAAGTTGTCTGGCTAGGAAAATGTCTCATCTTCATTTTTTTTTTTGGCTCTGCCACTCTAGAATTCAATTTGAGGCATTATTTTTAAATTGTTTAGAGAGGAATGTTGAAAGAGCTTGACTGTAGTGCTTCCTTTCCTCCTCCATCATGGCTCTGCCCCTAGAAGTTCCCAAAAAGAGAATTTTGCATTTGATCCTGGAAACAATAGGGAAGGCTTTGGTTACATCTGTGCTTCAAGGAAATTAACTTGGCAACTGAATAGAGGATTATTGGAGAGAGGTAGACAGACTTTAGCAGGGTATTGCAGTAGCACAGGCATGAGGTGATGAAGGTCTGCCCCAGAGTAGTGGCAGTCTCAGAATAGAAAAGGGAGCAGCATATTTGAGAGATGTTGCAAAGGTCAAATTGACAGGCATTGGCAACAGATTGGACAACAGAAGATGATAAATAATGTGAGATTGAGGAATACTTCTAGGTTGTAAGCCTTATAGACTGAAAGGATGGTGAAGCTCTCTATAGTAATAAGAAAGATAGGAAATTGGGAGGGTTAGGGGAAATGATAATGAGTTTTGTTTTGTATGTGTTGAGTTCAACATTTCACCTGGTGCAAAATGTCTGAAAAGCAGTTGGAGTTGCAGGTTTGGAGGTCAGCAGAGAAGTCGGGGAAGGATAGTTACATCTGAGAATCTTTAGCACAGACATGGTAAAATCAATGGTTGCTGATAAAATCACCAAGTTATGGTATCTAGAGGAAGAAGACAAGAGGACTCAGTACAGAGCTCTAAGGCATACCTGTGGGTAATTAAAGATGATCTCTCTGGGGATCCAGCAAATGAAATTGAGAAGTGGTCTGATTGGTAGGAGAATCAGGAGAGAAAAAAAGTATTTAGGAGGAGAGAGTCATTAGCAGTGTGAAAGGCTTCAGAGATGTTAAAAATTGAGAAAAGAAAGGCCATTACATTTGGCAATTAAGGATGTTATTGGTAGCTTTAGAGATATCAGTGTAGGTAGAACAATGAGGTACGAAATCAGATTATTGGAAGTTAAGAAGAGTATAAAAGGAAAGAAGGTAGGAGTATGCTAGTGTAGACAGCCTTCTCAAGAAATTTCACCATAAAGGACAGAAGAGATATAGGACACACAAATAGTGTGGAGAGAATGATCATGTGAGGGTTTTTTAAGGATGAGGTGAGGCATGTATATAATATTCACTAAATATTTTAATTGAATCAAGAGATTTCAGTTTATGCTTTCTTTCCTTCCTGAGTTGACAGCCTTTGTAAGCAGTAATAAGCTATGTAATTAATATACATTTCAGAGATCTTAAGTGTAGGAAGATGGTAAGCTCTTTATCTTTTGAAGTGTTGAAAATTATGTAGACATATCCTTCTTACCCTGTGAGCTAGTAGAAGGAATTATTGTATCCATTTTACAGACAAGGAAAATATGATCAGAATATTTCAATGACTTACATACTTATGTCATCTTTATAGTGATGACTATGACTTGGCTTCTTGCTGTTACTCATTCTTCATCACCATGGTATTGATGTGAATGAGATCCTTAGTTTTGGCATATTTTCATTAAACTGTCATTTCTTTATCCACATGAAAAGATCCCTATGAAACTTTTTTCCTATGTTAAATTTCTAGGTATAAGGTTTTTATGTAGGACTTTTAGATAGTCTTGACACATGATTAAAAAGAAAGTTTTCCAATCTAAAAGCATGTTTTGACAATGTGTACATTTTAACTGAAATCATATACAACTTTTGCAAAATTTCATGTGAATTTTTCCCATGAAGTTGCTAAAATTGTTGTTTACCTGTAAATGTTCTCTTTCATGTAAGTCCTGTTTTGATGCATGGTCATAACATCCAGATAGATGACCCTTGGCTTTTGTAGGTGATACCAACACATCACATAAATTCTGACAAGTCCTATCAAGCTGGAATTGTTTCATGTATGAGCCAGGTAACAGCCTATATGTCTGTTAACTAAAAATGAGTATTTAGTTTACAGTAGTTCATCATGAGAAGGTTGGCCACCGTGGAATGACGTTTTTGGTCACAACAACTCACAAAGACTGTAAAGTTTTGGACAAATATTAAACTGGCATTTTAAAGTCTTGAGATCATAGGATTTAGAGCTGAAAAGAACCTCAAGGATAAACTTGACCCACCCAAGCTCCTAATTTTATAGATAAGGAAGTTAATACCCAGAAAAGTTAAGTAAACTACTAGATCACACAGGTAGCATATGGCAGATTTAGGATTCAATTCCAGGTCTTCTGACATGTGACTGTCTATCTCCTACACCATTTCATGAAGCCCTATAGCAGGTGCTTTAATGTAACCAACATAGTGCCAGATCTCTAAGAACAAATAACCTAATAATTTTCTCAAGAAAATCTGCCAAGAAATGCCATAATTATCATAAGCAACAATGATTCTTACTTATTGAGGATGATAATATTAGAAAAGTCTAACTAATAGAATGCTTTTTAAAAGAAATTCAGGTTTATTTCAATTATTCAACCAAAGCTCACAAAAATATTAGTAACTACAGGTCTTTAGGGACTTACATTAATAATAAACAAAAATAATTTCCAGTTGACCAATTATTTGCATATATTCCATATTGCTTCAAAACTGTTTGTTCTTATAAATTATTTGAACATGTTTCCTGTTGCTTTGTTTATAATGTTTATTTGCTTAGTCACATCTTTCTAGATAGAATAGGGGGAAACTTCAGTCCCAATCTCCGCCCAAATGATTATAAACCCCATTTTGAGATTTAACTGTATAATTAATCTTTGCTGCTTAACTGATCTTTATTTTAGACCTACCATAGGTCTCTATTTTCTGCTTTAGAAAAGTTTGGCATTCATTTGAAAGTCATCTATCATTTGAGAGTTTTATATAAATTCTACAGCAGTATGAAAGTTTTAGGGATTATTTTTGTTAGGTATGCATAGAATTGTTTTGGTTACTTTACAACACAAGTTAAATAGAGCCCTTCTTTTTTCTTGTATAAAATTTGAATACAAGAAATAATGAGCAGCATACTTACTAAGGGACATGTAGACATCTATACAAATAGTAACAGTTTGTTTAATAGAAGCAGAGCACTTTATCTGAAAAGAATATTAATATATTCCATTATATGAGGAACAGGTGCTCAGAGATTTAATTACCAAATAACTAACCAGAAGTGACAGAGCAGGGGTCATTTGTGGCTCTTAGTAAAGCCTTGTTTTTTTCAATTTAGCAAATACTTTTTAAGTGCCTACTCTCTGCAGAAAACTATCATCCATTCTGTGTACCAAGTAACTTTTAATTCAAATATGAAATCCATCTTCATAAATTTTATGGAGGAGTCATGAAGATAATACATAAATAACTATAAAATTATTTGATGCTTTTGGCCATTTGTAAGGAATAGCTAAGGCAGATGAGATATACTGTCTCTAATGTCTACCTGCTGTAGCTTTTCAAAGATAAGTTTTATACTTGTTTAAAATTATTATGATTGTTCCAGAGAAGAAGTAATAGTCTTTTTAAGTTCTCTCTAACCTCTTATTTTTTCCATGCTTAAGATATACTGCTCTAAGTTTAGAGGTTAGAAATTTTCTTGTACTTATAATTAAAGAGTTTGGTGTTCTGGCCTTTTGTTGTTATAATAGTTTATCCATAGAAGATTTTTGAGTTTTTTGTAGGTTTGTGAATGGCTTATTAACCACAGAAATAGCTGTGACCTATGAATAGGACATTAGAAGCTGACGCTAAATCTGTAAAATCTTCTACATAGCACTTCACTACTCTTAGATCTCCATTTCTTTCTCTAATAAATTAGAATAAATATATATATGCTACTTTCTGTTCAACTGCAATGTCTTTAGATTAATTTAAAATAATTATATTATTTAAAAAGATATAATTACATTATCTAGGCCTTGGAGTTCATAAGAAGAATATTTTTAATTCCTATTCTGTTATAAAATATAGGTATTCAAAAATATTCCTAAAGACAATACTGATAAGCCCAATTAAGTACAATATAATAAAATATAATTATGTGTAAAATCCAAAATTTAGATTTTAAAAATTAATTTTATAAATACTTTGGACAAGGAACAGTTAAATAATAATTCATCTAATAAAGACTTGATTGTTTTAGTGTTTTCTAGAAACTCATTCTGATCTAACTGTGATATGGCAGCAAAAAAACCTAATTTGATCTTAGGCTACATGAATAAAGAATAAGCTCATAACAGAACAAACGATTGTCTCCTTGTACTCTCCCTTAGTAAGAGTATGTGTTCTATTCCATATTATAGGAAGAGCTCTGACAGGTTGCAGAGAATTTGAAAGAAGATAGCCAAGGGAGCTATACTTTGTTATAGAGGCTGATCTTGCACCGTTGATACATACTGACAATGTGACTTTGAACATAGCACTTGAGCTGTAAATTGCTCACTGCCCTGAACCACTCCTAGGCAGAAGTGCTCATGTACTTTGGTGGAGGGAGTTTCAGCATTTAGCATTCCCAATTTCATCAGCTATATAGGCAGTTAGGCAATGCAATGGGCCTAGAGTCAGGAAGACAGTTCAAATTCAATCTCAGATACATACTAGCTGTATAATTCTGAGCAAGTTAATTTCCTCATATAAAATGGAGATAATAATACCAACTACCTCCCAGAGTGGTTATGAGGATAAGATGAGAATATATTTGTAATGTACTTTTCAAACCTATTAATAAGCACCTACTTTATTTTTTCAAAATGATCACCAATTTTCCACATACATAAAAGTACACATAAATAATCAAACTTTTATTCTGTTTAGTCTGATTGATTTAATTCTGTACTAATGTGGCAGCCACTTTTTTTTTTTCTCTTAGAGACTGACTGCTGGTACAGGAAATAAACAACGAAGTCGACTTTCCATCATGGCCCAGTATCTCTGCAAGGTTCATAATTCCTTTACAATTCCAGGACAAGCTTTTGTTCCTAAACCAGAGGTAAGTTTTTAATTACAGTTATTGTTACCAGAGAGAGATCAGCTTAGGAAATCTACCTCTAGAACCTAACTTACATAGCCATGCAGAACAGCTCCTTCAATTTCATTTTCTTTTTAAAAATAAAAATTATAACATTTTTTATTTTTGTTATAACTCGGATATATTATTTTTCAGAAAGATAAATCTCAAGCAAAAATATGTCATGTTGGGGTTTTTTGGTCAGTACTCCAAGTAAAGTTTTATTAAGCGGATTTTGTTTTTTAAGAGAACTCATTTTGAGGGTAACTTATTTGCAAAATAATCTATTTAGATTTTGAATGCAAACCTGTTATAGACTATTAAGTGCTAATTTATATACAAAATAGTTCTCAGGAAAAAGAAGTAATGCACTTTTGCCTTAAGAAAGGCCCAGAAATTCTCATTCGCCCTTAAAATTCTGAAATATAAAGTCCAACATCACCAGCATTATATGTTGCTACCACATAACACTGACTTTTAATTCCAGGTTTTCCTATAATTGAATTTCTCTTCATTCTCATTTTTCACATCTCTGAATAGTTCCAAGTAATATGTAACTCAAGCTTGATGACTTATAGGTCACATATATATTCAAATTAACTTGAAACTATAAAATGAGGTACAGAATTTGAACTATAACTAAGGATATGTGTATTAACTAGGTCAGCTAGTGAGAATTGAAACTAAAAGACCATCTAAACACCACTTTATCCTCCTGAAATAATCAAATACAGAAAGACCTCCACCACATTCACTAAATTGTCTGAAAAGGTGTTAGATCTGGGAAAAAGAATGAAAATTCATTTGAAAGATTCCCTTTACAAACAGGCTCCATCAAAATATTAGATTAATAACTGGTTCCTCAAGTATAAAATGAACCGGAGAAGGAAATGGCAAACACTCTAGTATCTCTGCCAAGAAAATCCCAAATGGGGCACAGCTGAAACAAATGAACAACAAACAAGAAATTACTTATAAATTTATTCTTTATCTTTTTGCTTTTTGCAAAATATTAATACAGATCCTTAATTGAACGTAATTATAGAACAAGATAGTAATCTTCATTTAAGCATTTAAGCAATCTGTTGAGTATGCTTTGGATAATTTAAAAGATTACATATTAATTTTTGCTTATGTAAAATATATCAGTGGTTGAAGCAGCTTCAATAACTTCTGCATATTTTAAAATTAGGAATCAAAATTTTAGAGTTAGTAGGGACCTTAAGATACTCTTAGTCCAGTGAGTCCCTCTATAAGAATTATCCACTACAACAAATGATCATCCACCCTCTGTTTGAAAACTTATAAGGCAGAACCCACTCCCTCCTAAGGTAGCTCTTTCCACTTTTGGAAGGCATTGATTGTTAGGAAGCTTTTCCTAATATTAAACCTAAATTTGCCTCTGTGCAAATTTCATCCATTGTTTATAATACTTCCTTCTTGGACCAAACAGGACAAATATCCCCCATTCTCTATGATCAGCCTTAAAATAACTAAACATAGTTATTACATTGCCCCTGAATCTTCTCCAGGTTAGATTTCTCTAATTCCTTATGATTTTCATTTGACATGGGTTTAAAGCACTTTACCATGCTTATTACCCTCCTACAAATGCTATTTAGCATATCAATACTCATCCTTAACCAGAAATGAATACAATACCTGCAATGTGTTCTGACTATGACAGAGTTTAATGGGACCCTCAGTTCCTTATTTCTGGATACTATACCTCTGTAAATGCTGTCCAAGATTATATTAGCTGTTTTGGGGTGCCATATTATACTGCTGACTCATTAAACTCTTGTGGTCCACTAAAATTCTCAGATCTTTTTCAGACATGCTGCTATCTAACCATACATTTCCCACCCTATACTTGCAGTCATTTTCTTTGAACCAAAGTATAAAGCTATACAATTGTCCCTATTAAATTTCATTTTGTTGGTTTTAACCCAATATTCTAACCTGTCCAGATCTTTTTTGGCTTCTGACAGAGGCATTAAGAGGGTTAACTTATCATATACAAATTTGAAAAGTGTCCTATTAATGCTGTTATCCAAGTCATTGTCAAAAATGAAAAACAGCACAATGTCAAGCACAGATGCCTGAAGTCACTGCATTGGGAAATTCCTCTTCAAGTTCATATCTAATTATTTATGATTAGTCTTTGCATTCAGACATTCGCCTAGTTTTGATTCCATTTTAATAATTCTGTTATCTAGATTGCGCTTAAACATATTTTCTACCAGAGTAGCATAAGAGACTTTGATAAAGTTTGATAATTTTTTTTAATTTAGGTGAACTATAGCATTTCCTTGAACTACCAGTTTAGTAACACTGTTGTTTGTTTTTTTAAAGAGAAATTAAGCTAGTTTGACTAAATCTGTTGTTCTTTCTGATCATTGCTTTCAATGTTCACTATTCATCCTTTTTTTAATAATGTTCTAGGACAGGGATCGGCAACCTTTTTGGCCGGGAGAGCCATAAACACCACATTTTTTAAAATATAATTTCATAGAGCCATACAGTGCTCACAGTGCGCGCTTCTGTAACAGTGCCTGAAAAAAAAAATTGACTTTGTGGCTCCTGCAGAAAGAGCCATACATTGCCGACCCCTGTTCTAGAATTTTGAGGAGAATCAAATTTAAGCTTATTGTTTCTACTAAATTTGTAGACTCTCTTCTCTTCCCTTTTTGAAAACTAGGATAGCATTTGCCTATTTCTCATCTTGCTATATATAAAAATATCTCGTTCTTTAGTCTTTAAGATATTACTGTCAGTGGCAATCACATCTGCCTATTCTTTTAGCTCCTAAAAATATAATTCACCTTATCCAGGTTCTTTGATTTTATTGAGGGCAACTGAGTGTTCTCTTACTATCTCCTTATTTATATTGGGTATCAAATCCCTACTAGCTATTGTTTTTCTGTGTTTTCCCATCCAAAGGCAAAAAAAATAGAAATAACAAAGAAGTGAGAAATTCTGTTTTCTCACTATTGTAAATTATCATCATTCCATTCACCCTGAGCAACAGTCTTATTTATTAGATTGAACTCTTAAGATCCCTGGTCCAGCTATAAATCTTTTTAGAGATGTACAAATAGTGTTCTTCCATAAAACTTATCTTTTAATTCTCTGTGAAAATAAGAAATATGTATTTAAAACGGATAATGTTTTCATTCTTTGTGATGATAGTACATTCAGGCTGATTTGAAGTAGATTTCCATTTTGGATTATTCTGAGCACACCTTGCTTTCAACTTTGTGTTAATTTTAATACCTTCTCTATTTACTACTTACTTGTGATCTGAATCATCTTGTTTTGCTCATGCCATCACACTGTCTAAAACCCAGCAAAGAGCTGAAAGGAAAACCTTTAAAGGTCAAATGAAAATGGTTCCTTTCCATAAAGAAGAATAAAACTCAAACTATTAAAGATTATAAAATAATTTAGATTAAAACAAATAAGTACTTCTGAATTAACACTTTCTCCTAAACTTCCCTTATGTTTATCTGCATATTAGAGAGAGAAGTCTGTTCTTCCTGCATCAGTATTTTGCATCTCTCTGAATGATTATGTCCTTCCCCTAAGAAAGAGCAGGTACAAAATAGAACTTTGCAGATTCCTTTAAGTTCTTCCTTTAGTTCAAGTTCTGATTTTGTCTTTCCTTCTGCTTACTTTGTATCTATTCTAAATATATCTTACATTTACCTGCTTATTTGTCTTCCCAATAAGACAAAAATGTAAATTCTTTGAGAGCAGTGATTTTTTTTGCTTTTTCTTTGTGCCTCCAGCATTTAGTAAAATGCCTAACACAGAATAAATTCTTAATAATTGCTTATTTGGTTGATGAAATTCCTAAAACACCCTGATCAATTTGAGAATCTATTAAAATGAAGTATAAAGAATATTTTGAACATAATTTGATTATGTAGACACTTTTCCTTTCTTTTTGCACATTTTTATAAACTATATCCCTGTAAATCCAACCACATTTAAGCAAAATAAAAGAATATCACAAATATCAGAGCAAACTTACCTCCTTTAAAACATGAAGTATTATAATGAACTTTTTTTTTTGTTGGACACCATTTCTTTAGATTCATTTGCTTATTTAGAAAATAATGACTAAAAACAAACTAAAAACATTTTGAAAACTATAGAACCATCTGTGATTTTCTTAAGAACTGATGCTTTTACATTTTAATTATTTCCCTCAAATTTTTACTAATGCTAATAATAACATTCCTTAATATACACAGTAAATGTTGTGAAAATTGTTTCCCTACATGCACAAGCAAAAATCCTATTTTTATTAGCCATAAGTTACTTTTCCAGTGATATTGCTACATTAGTAATTCATCATCTTTCTTATATCACAATCTAATAAATATACATTAATAGGCAACAACAACAAATATTTCTGTAGCATTTTAAAATAACTGGAAAGTTATATTACTTAAGACTATAAAATTGACTCATTTATATCAGCCTTACTGAGTTCTCCCAAATCAAGATTGTCCTAAATTTCCTTTCTTACCAAATAAACTTAATGCACGTCAGTTTTTTCTTTTCTCGATTAGAGTTTGACATTTGGTTACCTTAACATTTGTAAGAGAGAAAAGTATTGTAGTGATAAAAATCAATAAGACCTGGAATCAGGGCCAGCCTCTGACACATCCTGGCAATATAACTCTAGGTAAGTCACTTAACCTCTTCAGTGCCTTAATGTTATGCCTTTGACAGATTTTTATAAGATACAGAACAGCTGATGATCTGCATTGGTAGAAGGAATTTCCCTTTCAGGAGTTCCTTATATCATTACAGACTTGGACCAAAACAAAATAGTTATATAAAATGCTTTCTTTTATTCAAAGCTTTTTCATTTTATTACTTTATTTAAGGTTTCTTTCCTTTTTAAAGGAAATAGAGATCTTGCATATTTAAATCAAGTCTGGAAATAAAGGATCAAAGAATTTGAAAATAAACACTTATTACTTATAAATGACAATATATCTGACCTTAAGTAAAGGAGGTAGAAAATCTAAATGATGGAAGAGAAGGAACACTTCCTACAGAAATCATACCTTAATGGAAATAGAAGTAGGAAAGATAGTCCTGTTATTTTTTCACAGGTACTAATATCATATAGTTTATATATAGTGGGTTAAAGGTCCTAAATATTTTCTTTCTTTTGACAACATTTACCAGTTGTTTCCTCTTAGATCTAGCTTGAACTGTTTGGCTAAATGCTTAACAACAGTTAGAAACTTATGTAAACATTCCCTTTGAAATGCAAAAAGAAAGAGGGCTAGAGATACTGAACAGCAGGTGGGGACTTTGGAGGGACGTTTTTTGGCAATGTCTGAATGGCAGTGACAGTTCTTCAGCGCCTGACATGCAATTATATATTGTGGCTTGAAAAAAAGAACCAAGTTACCATGGTGTTAGAGAATCGGAAAGCAAAAGCAGATGTTACTTCTGGTTAAAAGCAGGACATAGAGCTTTAGTCTTAGTTTTAACCCTGTTGAATTCTCAGAATGAAACATCAAAAGTACACACTTTGGAACATAGTTAATCCACTTTAAACCTATGTTTCAACAGGTGAACTATAACACTAATTAGGTCAGCAATTGTTTTATAATGCATATGGAACCATTTTTTTCAAATAACCCTCTAGTAATAAATGTGAAAATAATCAGAAGTAAAAAAATCTTGGGATTTAAAATAACTTGTTAATAGCAACATATTATATCATCTAAAGAAGATAGTTAAATATGATTTTGATTTGTTTTTCATCTAAAGTGAAAAAACACACTACTGTCATTTCATTTACCACATACTATACACAATTATTTATACATAGTCCTTCAGGTTGTAGCCTGTGTTGTTCTCTGGCTGAGTAGTTAGATTACCCTGCTGCTTGGGAGGATAGAACCTGGCTTCTTGATGCATTTTTAAACAGGAAGTGCAGAAAATCACACCTGCAACAAATAGTAGCACTGTGGAAACAAATCCAAGGTAGATAGCTCCTCCAGGTTCATGCTTATTCTGCTCTGGGACTGTCGGGTCCCAAAAATTTGCAATGATCTCTTTCGTGTACCATGATGTAGGTATTAAACCAGATATGCCTGAAAGAATAAAACAGATTCCTCCAGCAAAAGTAGTGCGGCTTTTGGTTTCTTTGTCTCCTCCTAACCGGGTACATTTCATGCCCACTGTGGAAATGCAAATCCCCAAGGCTGAAAGTATGCAAGACAGTACCATGGTGGTCCGTGCAGCCTGCACATAGACGGGAAGAGCTAGGATTGAGTATTTCAGTGTGCAGCTGAACATCCCGGTGCTGTACCATGTGCAATCCATCCACAGCCCTTGAAGTTGAATAATAGCTGTTATGATATTTGAGCCCACATTTGCATTTACCTTCCAGTTTGGCAATAGTGTGGCTGTGATTATTCCAGAAATGCCAGATAAGGCTAGAATAAAAGCAAGTAGCTGTAGACCTGATGATGCCATAATGTCGATCTATCTGTCCCCCTTCGTCTGCCCAGTCTTCTTTGGTAGATACTTTCCAACAAACTGTAGTCGTTCCAGTGAAGCCTGTTATTGTCTCTGTGCAATAGGAAAAAAAAATAGGCAGAAGTGAGTAATGGGAATCAGGGAGATGGAAAAAAAAAAAAGGAATGAGTGAACAAAAACGCTTACATTTACAGTTGGAGTTTATCTGAAGGCACATCTGAATGTGACCCTGCAGTGAATGAGTGAGCATTCTGTAAAACAGCTGAGAAGGGAGATTACACAGCTCTCAGAAGCTTCCTTTTCATGCCTACATGAAGGATTATACAAGGTGTAGACTTCAGAGAAGTATTGCCTCTTTTGCTTTTCTTCAGGCCTAACATACCCATTGTGCTTAGAGGAAAGATGTGTGATCTATTAGAAAATTGAGCTATCTTTGGCCACGATCATATTTAAATCAAAGAATTGGATTTATTAACATGGCTTTTTATTTTTTAATTAGGGAAACTGTCAGCATTTTTAACTGTGTAAAAATTCAGTTTGAAAATAGTCTTCTGACATTGTAAATCATGAGCAGTTCTAGGATTCATAATGGGCAAGTTTGGGTTTTATAAATTAGGGATTGGGGTTTTACAAATCGAAAGTTTTTGACAAGTCTGCATTGAGCAAATCTGTCGATACCATTTTTTCCAACAGCATAAGCTCGCCTTGTCTCTCTTTTACATTTTGGTAATTCTCACAGTATTTCACACTTTTTCATCCTTTTTATAGCTGTTATGTGATCTTTTATGTTACATTGTAATTGTTTTGGGGCACCATCACTTCAGCCATATAAGATGGTGAAATTAATTGATAAATACTGTATGTGTTCTGACTGCTCCACTAACCAGCCATTCCCCTCATCTCTTTCCCTCTTCTTGGGCCTTCTTATTCTCTGAGACAGAAAAATATTAAAGAATACTACATAAACTTAGTTGATAAAACAGTAGCAGTATTTGAAAGGATTGACTTTAATTTTGAAAGAAGTTCTACTGTGGATAAATTGCTACAGAAAAATCTTTAATGACAGAATGAGTCAATTGTTGAAGCATACTTCACTGTTGTCTTATTTGAAGAAATTGCCACAGCTACCCCAGCCTTCAGCATCCACCACCCTGATTAGTCAGCAGCCATGAACCTACACAGCCAAAAAAATTATGACTTGCTGAAAGCTCATATTAGCATTTTTTAGCAATTTAACATATTTTGTTATTACAGTAAATAAATTGTTATTTAGACATACTATTACACACTTAATAGACTACCTAGTATCAATGTAACTTTTATGTACTTTGGGAAAAACATTCTTGCGACTCACTTTATTGCAATATTCACTTTGTTATGGTTGTCTACAATCAAAACAGCAATATCCCTGAGGTATGCCTGTCTGTTCTTTTTTTTAAGTATTATAGGTAAGTTATTGGGGTCTGAGAAAGAAGGATAGGTTAATTTATGGAGAATTATAGGTACTAGAACTATGATTTCATTGGCATAGGGAACTCCAAAATGAGGAAACTACCTCTGTCAATGAAGGTCAACACCTTCTCTGAACTAAGAATCTTAGAGTTCCCTGGGTCTCCTGAAAGTGATCACAGCTAGTTCTGTCAGAGGTTAGCCCTGATCTCCAGCCTTTCTGACTGATAAGTTTGATTTTTCATCCACTAAATCGTGCTATCTCCCTGTGAATTACTTTTAACCTTTCTCTAAATTGTTCCCTTCTCATATCTAGCAAATTGGCAAAGATGACAAAAGAGAGGATGCTCAGTATTGGAGGGAATATGAAAAAACAAACACACTAACACACTTATTGGTGTGTCTATGAATTGATACATTTTGGAATACAATATGGAATTATGAAAACAGAGTGACTGAAATGTCTATACTCTTTGCCATAGAGATTCCACTACTAGGCATATTCCCCATAGAGGCCAGTGATAAAAAAGAAAGGGCTCATAACATCAAAATGTGTTGAGAAACACTTTTTGTAGTAGCCAAGAACTGGAAACTAATTAGATTTACAGTGATTAGGCAATGACTAGACAAGCTATCGGACATGAATGTAATGGATATTATTGTGTTGTAAGAAACAAGGAACCCAATAAACACAGAAAAACTTGGAGAAGTTTAGAGAAACTGACTGAAAGTGAAGTAACTGAGGGCCTGCTGGGTGGCTCAGTGGGTTGAGAGCCAGACCTAGAGATGGGAGGTCCTACATTTAAATCTGGCTTAGACTCTTTATAGCTGTGTGACCCCCATTGCCTAGCTGGAAGGTGAGGATTTAAAAAAAAAAAAAGAAAAAAAGAAAGTGAAGTAACTGGAACCAGGAAAACAATGTTCACAATGATTACAAGAATATAAATGGAAAGAACAAACACAAAATAATCAAATATGGATGTTGTAAAATTATAATGATAGATGCTTAACCCCAAAGAAGTGATATGAGAAGGTTCCTCCCTCTTGTTTTTTACAGAGATGTGAGATTAACGGTGTGATATACCAAAGACTATGTCAAATTTTTTTCAATGGATAAGTTCATTGTGTTGAACTGTTTTTTCACGATTTTTATTTTTCTTTATTAGGATTGACTTTCTGGGAAGGGATATATTGGGAAATCCCAAAAAAGGTCACATAAAATAAGTTAATTTAAAAAATCAATAAATTGATAAACATAAAAGCTAGTAATTAAATTTATTTTATATGTGATATCCTTTCATAAACTAGTGCTTTATTCACTTAAGCTGCATTTACCAAAATTCCTAAAGCAGTTAAGTCATTATTACATGCTTATATTGATAACATATTTCATAACTCTCACATTTGTAAACATGAGAACTATATACATTACTATCCTAAATAGTATTCTCTGTCCTATAGTAAAATAAGTTTTAAAGCTTATATTAAGTTTTAAAGGTTCTCTAAGGCTCTCTTAGGATATTTTCACAAAGTTCTAAAAAAATGTAACAGAGTGAATCTTTTTTGGGAAATTAAAAAAAAAATGACCCATTTTTCCAGCCTGGGAGCTGGGTCAAATCAAGTATCCTTAGCAACAACTTAAATCTCTACATTAAATATAGGCATAGAAAAAAAGATGCCAAAATTGTCAGGAGGTAGGAAGGGGTAAATTCCAGGGGGTACCTGGTGGTTTAGTATTTTGCCAGGAAAGAGAGAAAGGCCTTTTCATGAGCGGTGTTTCTCAGGAAGAGTAATTACTCTCCACCAGGCAGAGATTCCACCACAGGGTTATGGCAGAGTTCTAGCACACTTGAGTCCCTGAGAAAATGGAATGGTGAAATGTCTTGCAGACAGAGGTGGGGAGATGAGTCTCTTTTTGTGATCTTCCCCTGCCAGGGGGCATCACACCTCAGGATAGTCAAGGTGTCCTTGGCTGTATCAGTGAAACAACCAGCTCATGCTTCATCTATGTATCTCCCATAGGGCTGGCACAACATAACAGCTGTTTAATAAATGCTTACTGAATTAAATTTGTTGAAGTACAGAAATTAGTATAGCAATGTTGTCTAGTGATCAAAGAGTTAGGAATCTTGGGATTTATTTTCACATTTGCTGTCTACCTTGAAGGGTACTCTTGAGCAACCTACTCAAACTCAATAGGGGTTAAGTGACTTGCTCAGGGTCACACAGCTAGGAAGTGTATGAGGTCAGATTTGAACCTAGGACCTCCCCTCTCTACGTCTGGCTCTCAATTCACTGAGCTACCCAGCTGTACCTCATGATTATATTCTTCTATGCCTTGCTCAGCATCCATCTGCTTTAGGTCTGAAACTATTTTTTTCTAAGTTCTGTCCAACACATCTAAGATTTGGCTCATCTGTGTAGGTGCTAAAAGTGGCATCTTTCTTTAAAATTTTTTTATTTTTATAATATTTTTTCCATGTTTACATATTTCATTTTCTTTCCCTCCCCACCTCATAGATCCAATAAACACATCCACTGGGTTATACAAATGTTATCACTTATTGCTATTTCCATATTATTCATTTTTGCAATAGAGCAACCTTTTAAAGCCAAAATCCCAAATCATATATCCATATAAACAAATGATAAGTCATTTGTTTTTCTTCTGTTTCTACTCCCACAGTTCTTTTGATTATCCAGAGACTGAAAAAGGACCCAAGTTTTAAACTGGGGCATGGAGAGGTACCGCAGGGGCCCTTTAACTAGTGCTAGCTTAGGAAACAAGTGCCATCTCTCAGCTCTATTGCTCATTTCCCAATTCTGAATCTCAGATCTAGGGGAACTGAAAAAGGGACATGCACCTAGGGGTAGTGGAGAGCAGTGGGTGGTCTCAGTCATGGACCCTAGCTTTGTACTAAGTAAGGAATAAGTTCAAAAGCAAACAATAGTTGTGTAGCTCTGACCTCAGGAGCAGAGGTGGGACTCAGTTCTAATCTTCAGCTCAGTTTGGAGCCTAAAGTAGAAATAACCAGGACTGAAATCCCAGACCAAAAGGAAGCCTATAATTCACTCTTTATATACCTGAGAGCTACCCAGCAGTCTGATAGTAGCTGAGTCCAGCAGTTGTCTACTAGAATGACCAACGAGAGACAGGACAACAGATTTCTTTCTCAGATAGAAACCTAGGACAGAAACTTAAAGAGCTTAGAACAAGAAGGTAGTGAGTATACTTCATTGATCATATCAGTTTGGGAACATGAAAATCTTGAATGTCCTCAGCCTGAGTTATCCTTACAGTCATTAAATAAAATTGCTTAACTGAATATCCAGGAAGCAGCAGAAAGATTTAAAAGGACAAAACCTTAATTCAGATAATCTTCCTAGAAGTATGTGATGGCCATTTCATAATATAAGATCAAAGTTAAAAAGTAGGCCAGAAGAATTAAGCAAGCAAAAACAGAATCCTACCTTAAAGAGGTATTATGTTGACAAGGAAGCTTAAGACCCAAACTCAGAAGAAGAAAATGACTCTAAAACTTCTACAAGCAAAGCTTCAAAGGAAAACAGTTTGAACATAAACTCAATTATAATTCCTAGAAGAGGCTAGATTGTTTTTCTGCATTTTAAAAAGTAAAAATGATTTTTAAAAATAAATAAGAATAATAAAGACTTAGAAAAGAAATGAGTCCTATGGAAGATATAGAAAGAGACTTAACAACATGGTTAAAAGGTAAAAAATGTTAGCAAAGAAAATTACTACCTTAAAATTAGATTTACTCAAATAGGAACTAATGACTCCATGAGATACCAAGAAAAGTTAAAAATAAAAGACTAAAGAAAAAGAAAAGAAAATGTAAGGCATCTCAGAAAAAAAAAACAAATGAACTGCAAAACAGATGGAAAAGAGCTAATTTAAGAATCATTGAACCATCTGAAATCCATGACCAGAGGCAGAGTCAAGATGATGACTTAGAAGCAGTGAAAGTCAAGTCCTCTATGAAAACCCTTCCACACCAATCAAAAACAAAGCTTTTCGAGGGGGTCACAAAATCAAATACAACAACAGGACAGAGTCAGAAGACCCTCCTGCTCAATTCAACATAAAAGGTATTCAGGGAAGGCTGAATTGTTTAAGGAAAAGAAAGAAGGACGGGCTCAGGACCCTTCCCCCACCTATTGTGTTGAAACTTGGGTGGTTGCTGGGATCTCTATGAGAGGGCTCCAGCCTAAAGGGAGTACCTTCCTACCACAGCTACTTAAGGTTCACAGCTCAGACCACAGCTACAAGGGAGGCAGCTAGAGTAGAGGGGCAGAAAGGAGGGCAGCCTAGTCACAGCCTTCAGCCACCACTCCTCCATCTTGGGCCTCTGCCCCTGGAGGTTTTGGCCTCAGGGCACATCCAGCTCTATAGATCAGCTCAGCCTGGCTTAATCCAGTCTAGCAATAGTGCAGATAAGAAGCTTTCAGGGGACAGAAAAGGTCAATCTCCAACATTCCTCCCCAACCTATTGCTCTGAGACCTGTGGTAAGAATCCAGCTGACAGGGATCCAAGGGCAAAGTCTGCAATCACAACAGAGTACTTTGGTACCATGACAGGAAGCTCAGGACTCTGACAGCTGGCAGCTGAGGAAGATCTGGTCTCAGGGCTTATTAATAGAGCAAATCAGTTCCATCAACCTAACCCAGTTAATCAGCAGAGTAGAGAAGTAGCTCCTTTAGGACAGAATAGCCCAAAGCCACAGATCGTACAAATAAACAGAGGAGCAAGAATACAGCCTCAGGGGTGAAGAAGGAAAAAATATGAGTAAACTACAAAAGAAAAAAAAAAGAAATTACAATCAACAGCTTCTATCTAGGTAATGAACAAAGAACAGATGGAACATAGGTGGACCAAGAAACACCAAGAAAAAACTCAGGAACTCCAGCAAATTGGACACAGGCTTTGGAAGAACTCAAAACATAATTCAAAAAAACAATAAAGAGAGGCTAAAGACAATTGGGAAAAGAACTTAAAAAAACAAAATAGGTCATCTGATAACAGAGGCACATGAACAAAAACAAGAAAATAGTGTCTAAAAAGTCAGAATTGACCAGCTTGAAAATGAGGCAGAGAAAGTGAAAGATGACCTACAAAGAAAAACAGATCAGAAATAAAAGGATGATCAAAAAGCTAGGGATGAAATTCAGTCCTTAAAAATTAGTATCCAACAACTAGGAGTAAATGACTTCACAAGGCAGCAAGAGTATAAAACAAAATCAAATGAATGAAAATATTGAGGAAAAATGAAACACTTCATTGATAAAACACAGAACTGGAAAATAGATCCAGAAGAGACAATTTAAGCATTATTGGACTACTGGAAAATAATGACAAAAGGAAAAGCCTGGACATCATTCTACAGGAAATTATCCAAGAAAACTATCCTGACATTTTTGAATAAGAGAATAAAGTAGAGATTAAAAGAATCCACAGATCACCTCCTGCATTAAGTCCCCAATTTACAATTCCCAGGCATGTTATAGCCAAGTCAAAGAACTTCCAGACCAAGGAAAAGATACTACAAGCTTCTAAAAAGAAACCATTCAGATATCATGAAGCCACAATTATGATAATACAGGACCTGAATGCATCCATCCTGAAGGACTGGAAGGCATTGAATATAATATTCCAGAAAGTAAAGGAACTGGGTCTACAACCAAGAATCAACTACCCAGCAAAACTGACTATATTGCTGCAGAAAGTATGGTCATTTAATAAAATAAAGGACTTCCAAGCATTCCTAAAGTAAAGATCTGACTTAAACAGAAAATTTGATGCCCAAACACAGAACTCAAGATAATCACTAAAAGGTAATTAAGAAAAGAGGGGGAACTAATGAAATCAATGACCAAAAATATCATTTTAATATATCATATTTTAAGAAATTTTAAAAGCTGCCCAGATTTCTTAGAAACATAGTACAAAGTAAAAATAGGAAAAGCCAGTTACTCATCTTCTGAGAGATTCAACAAAATGGGAACTCACCGGAATATTAAAACCCAACACTTAGAGCTCTTACCTCAGAGAAGAAATACTCCAAGCAGCCACAAAGAAAGTATTCAAATACAAAGGAGCCACAGTCAGCATCATGTAAGATATAGCAGGCATCATCCTAAAGGAACAGAAAGCTTAGACTATGATTACAGAAGGCAGAATATCTGGGTTTAGAGCCAAGAATGACTTATGCTGCAAAGAAGATTGTAATCCTACAAAAGGGGTTGGGGAGGGGAATTGGTCTTTAATGAAATAGAAGACTTCCAAGAATTCCTATTGGGGGGGAGAAGAATTGTGTATAGACTTTTACATAGAAACACAAATTCAAGAGAAACATAAAAAGGTAAATGTGATTGAACAGTCTTAAAGAAACTAAATAAGAGTAAGCTATGTACATTTTTATATAGGGAGAGTTCTCCCCAAAGAATTCTATTATCAAGGGCCATAGAGAAAGTCTAATTAGAGGGCCCAGGAATGGTTCTATTATACTTTGATTATTTTAAAAGAAGAGTAAAAAGGGAAAGAAAGAAGAATATGCCAGTGGGGGAACAGTAAAGAGTGAAAGAAGAGAGGGAAATTATATCACCTAATTGGGTTGAAGAAGTAGAAATCTATACAAGGAGGAGTTAAAGTGAGGTGGGAAGTAGGTGACACTTGAACCTCACCTTCACCTAAACTGCTTGAACGTAGAATATGCATCTATACCCAGCTGGGAATAGAAATATATTGGAAACAGAAGGAAAAGTGGCTATACCATTGCTGGGTTTGTACCCCAAAGAAATCATAGGGAAAAAGACTTGTACAAAAATATTTATAGCCTCACTCTTGGTGGTGGCAAAAAATCGGAAAATGAGGGGATGCTCTTCAATTGGGGAATAGCTGAACAAATCATTGTATCTGTTGGTGATGGGATACAACTGTGCTCAAAGGAATAATGATCTGGAGGAATTCCATATGAACTGGAATGACCTCCAGGAATTGATGCAGAGTGAAAGGACCTGATCCAGGAGAACGTTATATACAGAGACTGATACACTGTGGTACAATCAAACATAATGAACGCCTCTACTAGCAGCAATGTAAGGATCCAGAACAAGGCTGAGGTTCTTATGAGAAAGGAAACTGTCCACATTCAGAGGAAGAACTGTGGAAGTAGAAACACAGAAGAAAAACAACTGCTTGAACACATGGGCTGATGGGGATATTATTGGGGATGTAGACGGTAAACGATCACTCTAGTCCAACTATCAGTAAAATGGAATTAGCTCTTAATCAGTGATACGTGTAAAACCCAGTGGAACTGTGCGTCGGCTATGGGGGGAAGGGTGGTGGAATTTGAGGGAAAGGGAAAGAATATGAGTCATGAAACCAAGGGAAAATATTCAAAATTTAAAATTTAAAAAATAAAAAATAAAAAAGTGGCTATGACAAAGGGAGTATAAAAGGAAAGACAGAATAAGGGAGACAATTGTCAAAAGCAAAACACTCTAAAATTACGTACAGAAAACAAAGACAAGGAAAAGAGAATAAGATGGAAAGGAATAAACAATCATAATTATGAATGTAATAAAAATAAATAAAAAATAAAATAAAAGAGGATAAAAGGATGGATTAATAGCCATTATTCAACAATATGATGTTTATAAGAAAGACTCAAAAGAAGAAAATACAAAGAGTCAAAACATGGGGCTAGAGCTAAACTTAAAAAAAAAGGCAGGGGAAATAAAAGATAAACTGAGATAGTAAATTTTATTAAAATGTACCAGAGACAAATTAATACCAAAATTAAACATATGCACCAAATGGCATAGCATCCAAATTCTTAAAGGAGAAGTTAAATAACTTATAGAAAGAAATAGACAGTAAAACAATAATAATAAAGGACCTCTATTTGCCCTTTTCAGACCTTGATGAATTTAAGGGGGAGGGGGGAGAAAAAAGAAATGGATCTGAGTAAAACTTTAGAAAAAGGTAGCTAGGTCTCTGGTGGATACAGAGGAATAAAAAGAAGTGTACTTGTTTTTCATTTGTATGTGGCACCTTCACAACAATTGATCATGTGTTAGGGTGTAAAAAGTCAGAAAACTAAAAATCATTTTTTACAAACCATAATTCAATATAAATTATATTCAGTTAAGAGCCCTTAAAGCAAAAGTTTAAAATTATTTATGAACTAGACAAAGAAGAAGCACAATTATCACTTTTTGCATTGTATGTTTACTTAGATAATTTAAATGTTTACTTAGAGAAGAAAGTTAAATAATTAATTGAAATAACTAACAATTTTATAAAGTTGCTGGGTATAAAATAAACCCATACAAATACTTAGCATTTCTATATGTTACCAATAAAATACAGCAGGAAAAGATAGGAAGAGAAATTAAAATTAAAATAATTACAGATAGTACAAAATACTTGGAAATGTACCTGCTAAAATCCACATAAGTATTATATAAACATAATTTGAAAATACCTTCAACACAAAACCAAATCTAAATAGAGAAATACTAATTTCTCCTGCATAGGCTGAGCTCATGTAATAAAAAAGTTAATACTACCTAAATAACTTATTTATTCAATGTCTTGCCAATACAAAGAATTGCTTTAGAGAGCTGGAAAACAATAAAGCAGAATTTATCTGGAGGAACAAAAAGGTCAAAAATTTGAAAATAATGAGAAAAAATGTGAGGCAAGGAGGTCTGCAATACCAGATGTCATACCATACTATATAAACCAGTAATTATCAAAATGATTTGTCACTGTGTAAGAACTAGAGAAGTTGATCAGGGGAACAGATCAGGTACAGAGTATACAGAAACAAATGAACACAGTAGCCTAGCATTTGATAAATCCAAAGAATCCACCTATTGAATCAAATTTAGCCAAAATTATTGACAAACTAGAAAGCAATCTGGAAGAAACTAGGGGTAAACCAATTTTTCACACCATATACCAAGAAAGCCCCAAAGTAGTATACGATTTATATACAAAGGGTGACAGAAACAAATTAGTGGAATTATGGAAGAAATTACCTTTTGGTTCTATGGCTAAAGGTACATCAAATAAGGTATATAGAGGATCACTGGAAGTAAAAATAAATAATCTTAATTACATAAATTAAAAGAGTTTATTCAAGCAAAACCAATTCAACTAATTTTTAAAAATAAGCAAAAAATGTGGGATGGGAATCTTTATAATATGTATTTTTTAAACTCTTACCTTCCATCTTGGAGTTAATACTGTGTATTGGCTCCAAGACAGAAGAGTAGTAAGGGCTAGGCAATGGGAGTCAAGTGACTTGCCCAGTCACACAGCTAGGAAGTATCTGAGGCCAAATTTGAACCTAGGACCTCCTGTCTCTGGATTGGCTCTCAATCCACTGAGCTACCTAGCTGCCCCAAATCTTTATAATATAATAATTTTCTCTGATAAAAGTCTCATTTCTAAAATATTTAAGGAATTGATTTGTCCCAGCAAGAAGGAATGCCTAGGTCAAACCTTTGAGTAACTGCTGAATTCTCAATGAGAGAAAATGTGGAAGTAGAAAAAAAAAGCCTTAAAAAATCAAAAAAAGTTGAAGGGGTGGAAATGAAACTGATTTTGAATTAACTGTTTGACATAGAAAAAGTGGATTAAAATTAGACAACTAAATAAAAGAAAAAAGGAGAACTCCAAAACTAGAGAACAGAATGCCAAACCAGAAGGAAGACAGACATCTTGAGGGGTAGAAGAAAAGAACCTGTGGGGAAAAGGTTGTCTTAGATAGAATCTACAAAAATAACTAAAGAGATCTTGGACAAAGCAAAAGCAAAAATTTGCAACGTAAAAATAAACAAGGAAATTACATGATGCTATAAGGAACCATAGACCACACATCAATATCAATATTAAACCTATGTATTCAAATGCCATAACATAAAAATTTGAAAAAGGAAAAGGAAAAATTAACTAAATTGTAAAAAAGACAAAAATAAAGTGATAGAGATTTTTGTCCCTCTCACAATTTTGGAAAAATTAATAGAAAGTTAAGCAAACAAATTTAACTGAACAAATTGCAAGTGAAACTAGTTCAAAAAAGTTTATTACAGTGTTTTCTAAGTGGGACCCCTTACATCTTAGAAGTACATGGAACCTTAACAAAAATTGATCATTTATAGAAATATTAAACAGTCTTTATAGATCATAGCATAATAAAAATAGTAAGTATTTCAGGAAGCACAGACAGACAGATAAATTGGAAACTTAATAATTAAATCCTATTTTCAAGTCAAAGAACAATGGTGAAATAATATACCATAATTTCTGAGTGCTGCTAAAGCAAGTCTTGGGGAGAAATTGTTCTCCTTAACATATATAGCAGTAAAATAGAACTAATGAACTTACATGTTGGGAGGGGGAGTATTAGAAACTGTGCAAATCAACAAAGAGAAGAACAAAAGAAAACAAAATAAAATTTTATTTTTCTCACTATGTCACTAATATCACAATATACCACTAATGAATATCACTTCAAAAAATGAAATAAAATCCTAGCAGCCTATAATGATTCATCTAGGAAAACTTTCATTATTATAAAATTGGACTTATACCATAAATGTATATATATATATATATATGGTTCAGCATTAGGAAAAATCAACATAATTTATTAAATTGAAAACAAAAATTTCTAAAACCACAATTCTCTTTATCATTGTAGAAAATACCTTTGACAAAATAAGCAGTTCATTTATGCTCAAAATACTACAATGTATAGCCATGGAGGGATCTTTTTTTAAAGTATAAAAAATTTTTGAAACCAGAAGCAAGTATCCTTTCCAAAGTAGATTTACTAGTAACTACTAGTAAATAAAGGAGTAAAACAATGATTCTCATTCTCTCCAATACTGATATAGTTCCATTAATGCTAACAATAGTAATAATATAGGAGAGAGAAATTAAAACTATAACGATGGGCAAAGAAAAGATAAAAATACCCTGTTGGCTTGCAATATGATTTACCTAGTCAGTTACAAAATATCCTTAAAGAAATAAAGAATAATTTAAATAACTGGAGGAATATTTAGTGTTGAGAGCATGGCTTTACCAATATAATATAAATGATACTACCAAAGTTAATATACAGCTTTAATTTATGGGAATCAAATTAGCAAAGGGTACTTTATAGGACTCAGTAAAATAATAACAGATTTTATTTAGAGAAACTAAAGATCTAAAATATCAAGGGAAATATTTTTAATATAGCATTGAAGTTGGAATAGTACTTCTAGACCTCAAATTAATTCATAAAGTAGCAGTTATCAAAACCAGTAGCTGTTGGTTGATGAAAAGAAAAATGGAGCAATGGAACAGACTAGATGTAGGAGAATAAGAAACAATGGAACTGAGTAAACCAGTATTTGACAAAATTCAAACCATACCTTATTTAGGAAAGACCTAATTTGCTAAGAATTTATGGGAAAACTGGAAAAGTTTGGCAGAAATTAGGATTATATGAATATCTTACAATATATTTCACAATTAATTCAAAACAGATGTGACCTAAGTTTTAAAGATCATAACATTAAAAAATTAGAAGTGAGTAACAGATCACTTACAGTAATGGGTAGGAAATGTGTTCTTAACCAAATAATGGATAGAGAAAATTAAAAAGCTAAAATATGTCATTTTGATTATATGACATTGAAAAGCTTATGTACTGAAAAAATTAATGCACCTTGGTCAAGAAGGCAAATAACAGAATATGAATAAAAACCTTGTATCAAATTTCTCAGATAAGGATTTGGTTAATATATATATATAACCAAAAGTGATTACTCACCAGATAAATTATCTAAGAATATGAATAGTTATTTTTTTAAAAAATTTGAAACCCTTACCTTCCACTTTAGAATCAATATTATGTATTGGTTCTAAGGCAGAAGGATGGTAAGGGCTAGGCAATGGGGGTTAAGTGACTTGGCCAGGATCACACAGCTAGGAAGTGTCTGTGGCCAGATTTGAACCTAGGACCTCCCTTCTCCAGGCCTGGCTCACAATCCACTGAGCTACCAAGTTGCCCCAGAACAAATAGTTCTTAAAAGAATTGCAAACTATTATCAAAAATGTGTATAAATGTTCCAAATCACTGATAAGGAAAATGTAAATTAAAACAATCTTAAAAATTTTACTTCTACCTTGCACCTAGAAAAATTGTCAGGACAAGGAAAGATGAAAAAAAGAAGTGTTTGAGGAGTTTGGGAAGATGGAGACACTAATGCATTGTTAGTATAACTGTGGATCAATATAATCATTTGGAAAGGAATTTGGAATTATGAGAAGAAAGTGATTAAAATGTCCATACTCTTTGACCCATGATTTCACTACAAGGCATAGACTGAAGGAGGTCATTGAAAAAAAAGGTCTCTATATTCATCAAAATTTTTATAGCAGCACTTTTTGTGGTATATTATTGTATATAATTTTAGTGTGTTTATCAATTCTGTTCAGTTTTTTTCACTGAGGAATGGTGCTAGGGGAAATTTTAGCAATATAAAAACAAACAATCTTAATAAAATTTATTTTAAAAAAGAAAATATTGAATCACCTACATCAATAAATTGGATATAAATAAACCTCAGAAGTAGTGAATCTTAACTTGCAGGATTTATTTGTGAGAAAAAGTATTTCTTTTAGTGAAAAGTTATATTCCTTATGAAGTACTACTACTTAATAACAGCTAATAAGTTCTGATCTCAGATTTTTCCTATATTCAATTTAAATATCTTGTGTGATATTGTGCTACCATGACACTGGGTGGCATTGTAATTTTAAATTTTTCAAATAAAACTATTTTTAAAATTTTGTTAGTAGTATAATTAATTCATAATTGCATTTATAATTGTGTGATTTGATATCATGCTTGTGATAACCTTGGACCTTTTCCTTCTTACATTTATAGTTAAAAGAAACCTTTAAAATCTTTAGGCCTAGGAATTCTTAATCTGGGGACAATGAACTTATTTTTTTGTTGCCGTGGTAATTTAGTTTGGTCATTGTATTTCTATTTAATTGGTTTTCTTTGTAATCTTACACAATTTATTGCATTTATTGCATTAGTTTATGCATTTAAAAACATTACTCTGAGGGGTCTATATGCTTCACCAGACCACCAAAGGGTCCATGACACAAAAAAGTTTAAGAATTTCAGCTCTACATCAACGCCTCATTTTCCAAATGATAATCAGAGGCCAACAGAGTTTAAGTAATTTGCCCAAGATTAAAACCTAGAGAATGGCTGAGCACCAATCTTTTGATCTGCTGATTTTTCTACTGTACCATACATTGTCATAATCCTGATTTCATACTACAATCTACTCTCTGTTAAAACTAATCCTACCTACTTTTTAGTGGTATTTTCCTTTTGTGGATACCCCAGATAGTGGTTCTTAAGCTTTTGGACATAGCACTTCTGAGGAACAAATATCCCGCCATTTTTCTCCTATGTCATCTACTTTCTTTGTCACTACTGGTGGGGATAAAACTAATAATGATTTAGTGAATGGTTCTTTGAATGATTCATCTGTTAGGTAGTGGCTCATTCTATCAACCATCATAAATAAGCAATTTTTACTCATTTAAAAAGCATAGACATTGTCAAAAGTGTAAATACCCTAATTCTAGGAGAACCTACCTTTGCTATACACAGTTCTTTAGGATCCTTTTGGGAAATACCAGCATAAGAACAGGCCTTGTGGTATTTTAGAATGATTTTGAAACCAGTCTTGAATAGATTCTGTAGTAGACTTATTGTTTTTTTCCCCCTAAGATGAATACAATAAAATCAAACCATTAATAACCAAGCTGCATTGTTATAATCTAGTAGTTTGGCTAGTGTCCATCGCTATTGGCTCTCCCTCCAGGTCTGAGTGTTTAAAATACTCAAGAAAGGTGGTGGTGGTGGTGGTGGTGGTTTTTCTCAAATTATAGAATTTGAACGTTCAGATTCAGACTTAGTATGTTTATATTTAGGATTTGCTTGCCCTCACATGGCTCATTTTTGTATTATTGTCTGTGAACCTTTTCTAAGCTGAAACTAAAGTTGAATAGAGGTGATGAAAATGTGTTAACTACCTATAGGTTATTCACGATGAGTATTTTTAAGGGTTAGGCTTTGATGATTTGCTTTTCAGTATTCCAAACTGTACTCCACTTTCTACAGTATAACACCTTTCCAGAACTCTATTTAGGGAATGTCTAGGGGCATTTCTGTTATCTTTTCCTAGGCTGATCTTTTGTTAGCTTTGACTAAGGAGCTAGATTAAAAGTCCCTCACCCTTGTCTGTTGATCTGACCATAGCCAGTTTCCAGGTCATAGCCCAAGTTTTGCTCTATTCTCTTGCATTGCTCTGTTTTTAAACTTTCTCAGCTTGTTCACATTTTCAGACGGGCTGTTCATTATAATTAAATCATCCATACTTTGCTAATTACAGACCTGGGAAAACCAGCATAAATAGTATAGACCAAACTAACATTATAAATGTAATTAAGCCCTATTGGTTGCTTGTGATTAGCAGAGCACTTACTGTAGAATTCCACTTATCAGACACTTTCTTCAAGGTGAACAGATGCTTTGAAGAGAGAACCTTCTAATATGCAATGCAGTATTCTTTATGTAAAAGCACACTAGAATTTTTAGTTATATTTTCTGAGCAATTTTTTTCTCTCCTAAGCAGTACAGTAGCCTTTTCCTTTAAATTTCTTTCAACCTCAGAATAAAGACATGCTTTGTTTTTAATGGTGGTGGTGGTGGTGGTGGTATGGAGAAATACTGTATTAGTAAGCAAAAGCAAGAGATCTCTTTAGTTTGGAATAGAGAGCCACTTTGAGGTCCTACAACAAAATGCTTACATGACAAAACCTATGAATGTTAAATGTACATGAGGATATTTTTGCCAAGAGAAGGTTTAAAATAGACTTCATTTAAATTCAACTCCCAGTTCTTATGTGAGTTAAAAACTGACTTCTAAATCGTGATTCAAAATCTGTCATTTTGTCAGTAGTTTTTAAATTTCCCATACCTGTTGTGGATATACTTCAAGACCTTGATTGTACTCTCATCAATCTTCCTCAGAGGAACTGGGCCCAGGTAGGAACAAAGAAGGAAAGCCAACTAAACAAAACTTGCTTTTCCGAAGTGTTTTGAATTGGTGATAAAGCTCTCTAACAAGTTCACTTGCTGTGTAGCAAATAAAGAATAGCATATCAAAATTGAGAAGTAGAAAGTGCTGATCATGCTGGAAGATAAATACCAGGTCTCTAGCTCATTTTCTGAGCTGTGGGAGAATTCGGAAAGGGGAGGCAGGGAGGAGGGAGGGAGGAACTCTTGCAACGTGATTTGTTGGAACCTGAAAATATGAAATGCCTCTGTGGGACTCATCACTGAGCAGAGGCTATTTAATAACTTACAAAGTTGATTTTAGTTTAATGTTGTGCTTTAATCATACACTTATAATTCATTGCTATGGAAACTACTAGGATAATTTTTAAAACCATTCTGTTCTCTTTCTCTGTCTCTATCGGTGCATGATCCATATTTATGTATGTATATATGATTCAGCAGTAGAAAAGGGGTACATCCTCTTCCACCTTAAGATCATACATTGGAGAGCAAGAGTAAAAGCAAGATAAAAAAGTTTACTATGTTCTTCAATATTTGAGGTAAAATAACTGACTCCAAAGTCCCAAGCTAGAAGGTTATTAATCCTTAGGTGACATGCCCCACCGCCCATGTAACCGTATCCTTATGGTAGTACACAATCAAGGGGCAAGCAGCTACACCAGGTGGGGAGAAAGGACTATGACAATTTTTTTCTCCAATAATTCTGTTTATAATCGGGAATGAGAAGGACCTTTGCTGAGGGAAAGTTTGAAAGTTTTCTTAAAAAGATATAGTGCTCATTTCTTTTCCTCAAAATTTGAACAGAGTGGGAAAGTAATCAAGATAGGGCATAAAAGGAGAAATTGACTTGAAGAGAACATTCAGTCTGGACAGTACTAAGATGGTTGAAGTATGGTCAGGTTATGGAGGAATTTTAGTTAATAGCACAGTTTAGCACTTCATTGTACAACTCAGTCTCATTTGTCTTCAACTTCTTTTGTATCTCATAGAGCAGGTTCTCAGACAGCTCAGAAATGGTGAAGTCCTTAATGTTTTAATCACTTTTTAAATCTACTTTTAAGGGGCACCTGGGTAGCTCAGTGGATTGAGAGACAGGCCTAGAGACAGGAGGTCCTAGGTTCAAATCTGGCCTCAGACACTTCCTGGCTGTGTGACCCTGGGCAAGTCCCTTAACCCCCATTGCCCACCCTTACTACTCTTCCACCTAGGAGCATACACAGAAGTTAAGGGTTTAAAAAAAATCTACTTTTAATAATGCCAAATAATATAAGATAAATTTGTTTGTATCTAACTTTAGAATGCATAATAAATGCTTGCTGATTGATTCTGCCATTACACCTTACACAAGATGTATCTGATTACTACCAATAATTGCTTTATAATTGTGAATGTTATTGAATTCAGTTCAGTTCCACAAACATCAAGTGCCTTATTATATGTAAAATACATTAGAGATGATAGCTGACCTTGTAAGGCATTAATGTTTTCATGTTTTTCTTGTGTAAATCAATAAAAATAATTAAGCTTATTTCAGGTCATATTTTTTTTTAAAATTGAATAATTTAAAATTATCTGTATAGTTTATGAATAATTGTATGGTTTTGCTGGAACAATGAAATGAACTGTTTTTTGTAATGTGGTAACCTGAGAAACTCTGCATCAGGGTCACTAGCAGTAAACCTAGATTTGTGAGAGATGTGATAGTACCAAGCTCACATGTGTTTGCTTCATTATTACTGTTGTAACAATTAAAAATGATAAAGGCTGATATTATAAGAGAAATTAATATTTTAATTGCCATGGCCATGTTGGTAAATATATATGACCACGCCTGACTATCTTTAAAATTTACCACCAGTGCCCATCTTGTCTCTCTCGTACGCCAGCCAGCCCACTCAGGTAACAAAGAGGCGGTCTCAAGGCCACCCTCCGAATTTAAGCTGCCCTATACATTGGGGACATCAGAGACGTCCCCACTTCCAAAACCAGAAACCCATTGGATCACAGGGAATGTAGTCTCAAAGTCCCCACGTGTCCACAGGAAGTTTGTAAGATACTTTTAAATGGCACCTCCCTGAATTCCAAACACACACTGTCTTAGTATTTTAATACTTTTGCCTTCTTGTTAATTGCTGATTTTATCCGATTATCTAGTGGTCAATGAACCAAAAATAATTGTAATTAAACAATAAGGATATATCTGTACATTCATTATTTTACACCAGCTCTGCAGAGATGGACCTCTTTTCAATTAATTGTATCATCTTAGATTATTGAGAGATTTCTGTCAACTTTCAGTGATCTTAGCCAGTCTATGAAAACACCCTGAATTAATAGCTGCATTATGTGCATCGAACATAAAAGGAAACTTTTATGACTTGCTCTCTGCAGAATCCCTTGGTTAAACCCAAGGTTCTCTAGGGTAGCAGGTGTAAAATACTACTCTGGAGAATCCAGCATAGGGGTAGGCTTACAACAGGTGCTTTATGTATATATTGTTAACTTCTTCAATGAATATCATTACATGAGCTGGCCCAACCCAAGATCCAGAGTTTGATAGCTTCCCATTATGTTCCTCAGAGTCTACTGCTGAACTGGAAAACCAGTCAATCAACATTTATTAAGTGCCACTTATGTGCAGGCACTGTGCTAGATGCTAGAGATAGTAGTTCAAATGGAGGGTTAATATTTAGAATTTCTACTTATGACTAACCTAAAGTATTTATTTGTGATGCAGCCATTTATAACCAAAAGTGTTAATGCTAATAAAATTTGCCACAAATGTGGGTTCAGCATTGTTGTTATAGAGTTAGTGGATAATTTTAATCATCTTCTATAAATTGTTTAGTGATGGGCAAACTACAGCCGGCAGGCCAGATGCGGCCCGCTGAAGTGTTCTATCAGGCTGCACAACATTATTCCTAATCTGACGAATACAATGAGTGGGATACAATACAATGAAAGTTCAAAAGAGTTGCCTTAGAAACAGACTGACAGATGAGCATTTCCTTTCCTTTGACCCCTTCTTTAAAAAGTTTGCCCATCACGGGTTTAGACAGGTTTATAGTATGTGTCTTTTACAGTATTTTATCTATATATATATTTTTAAATATTTAAACCCTTATCTTTGGTTTAGAAATCAATACTAAATATTGGTTCCAAGGCAGAAATGTGGCAAGGGCTAGGTAATTGGGGATAAGTGATTTACCCAGGGTCACACAGTTTCTGAGTCTCAATATGAACCCAGGACTTCTCGTCTCTAGGCCTGGCTCACTATCCCCTAAGCCAACTAGCTGTCCCATCTTATAAAAATATTTAAATAGTGAAAAGATGGACTCACTAGCAATAATAGATCATACCGTTTTTAAGTGCCTTCCAAGCAATTTTTAAAATATCAAACTGTTTTATTAGACACATAATACAAAAAAGGGAAATAATGGTTGTAATTTTAAAGAAAGTCAATTATAAATAAAAAGCATTTTCATATCTGTCACTATAGTTACCAAGCAGCTTCCATGTGGTTCTAAAGGAAATAGGGTTTCTATTTCTCTCAGGAATGGTGAAGTCTTTTTCAGGAGCAAAAAAATGTGGCTGGTAGGGCCTTATAAAACCCAAACATTCATCTGTTCCTAAGTAAGCATAATCTCCTACAAAGTGTCAATTGCGTTTGATTTTTAATGGAGATTATCTTCCTATAGCTAGAATTCCATTTTAACCAACTTTTCAAGACCTGAAAAGTATATTGCTAATTGTTCAAAATAGCATATTGTTATAAAGGCAGCTCCCTGCCTTGTTTTTCATTTTTTTATTTTTATGCATTTAATTTCACCAACAACCTGCAAAGATACAGTGTGTCAATAACTCTAGATTCTTCAAGGCTAAGTGAGGTGATGCTGATGATGGTTAGGAAATAGCCCAGAGATCTAAAATTTGCCCATTCCTTGTTTCCGGCATGCTTGACAAATGCATTTCACCCTTTATTTTTGCCCCATGACTCATCTTTCAAATGTGAACAAATTGTCCCCATGAGGTAGCTGATTTTTTAGTTTCCAGTGTCAGTGTTCAGAAGTATCCCTTTGCTAAAAAGTTACACCAGATGATAGTCACAACTAGTAATGGCAGCCAAACAACAAGGTTTCCCGAAGCTGTTTGGTTCTTTCCTTCCCCTCACTCCCAACAGTCACAAGCTGAAAAGGGACCTAAGAATCATCCAGCCCAACCATTTAACATATGAGAAAACTGAGGTTAAGAGAATCTATGACTCGTCCAAAGTTAGAGCTGTGAAGTGTTCAAACCCAGGTTTAAAACTGAAGTCTCTTGGTTTTCTCACCAAATGATTTTTCTATGACACCATGTTTCATCTTTTGAACAATCCTATAGTTTTTGCCTTCTGAGGAACACAAAGATTGCTCTCAAAAAGTTTTTTGATCATGTATTCTGAATTGTTGAGCACAGCCCAGCTAATTGATCCACATTAGTACCCAAACTCTAAAATGATATAATTGATTCCTTTTCTGAAATTTTAGAATGGAATGATTCCCAGATTCCTACCCTCCTCCTCCATATTTTAGATATGAAGTATAGCCCTTAGTGTCAGGAGCTGCTTATTTTTCTTGTCTTTGCTTTTTCAAAAACTAAGGTGTCCTTCCTTATCTGACAACTCTGACAAAAGCTAAAATGCCATTTTCAATAAGGTTATAAGCATTTATCTAGAGGATTTCGTTGTAGAATAGGATGTAACTGGCTTTCATTTCCTTGAGCTATCTCAAGTGCTAATGTAGTATTTTATAAGTCTAGAAGAGATTAAAATTTAAAATAGGAAACTGTGCTTTTGAGAGGCATTTGGTATAGTTGTGGGAAATTTCCATGGGGTTATTATTCTCTCTTCACCCAAGTTTATACAAAACCCATTCTTCTTTCTTTCAATTAAGGTGGATGTGGGAGTTGTTCATTTCACTCCCCTGGTGCAACCACAGATAAATCAGCCATTTAAGCTGGTGGAAAAAGTTGTTCAGAGTACTTTTCAGTTCAGAAGGAAATACTGCCATCATGGGATTGGGTAAGAAATTTCTTCATTGTGTTTTTATGTTTTAATAGCATAGGTGTAACAGGCACAGAGAAACAAGCTGTAATCCGCTTCTAACAGCAGAATTCTTAAAGTCAACAATATTATGTATTAGAGTTTTGTAAGTACGCTTGTCGTAGGGCATATGAAGATTAGGGTAATAAAGAAGGAAAACTCTGGCAAGGTTAGCAGAATTGAATTCTAAGCATCAATTTGAATTTAAATACCATTTGTAGATTATTTCTATCATACATAGACTTGTGCAAAGTTCAGAATCCCACAGGATTTGGTGACTATCTCTGAATTGCTGAGAATTCATGATAAATCAATTCTGAATAGTAACCCATTTTAAGAAGCTAAGTCGCATCATGGTAAAACTTAAGAAAATTTGCTTTAGCAGGGGCAAATTTTTAAATACCAACACATTTCTTAGGGTGTTTAAGATCTCTAGAACATGGCTAAGAAGCTGGAACTAAGGGGGAAAGGCCCCTGAATGATGGTCACCAAATTATGGACCCAAATGTCTTCACTTTGTAAATAGATCAGGCTCTCACTTAAGTCAGTTTGCTTTTTTTTTTATATATTAGGCAGCTGTAACAAACTTAGCTATCTGGTTTCCCAGCCTATAATAAAGTCCAAAAGCCGCCAATTTTGAGAGAATCTATTACCTGGATGTGTCTCCCTGGGCAAGTCCCCAGTTGACCCCAGTTAACCCCAGTTGACTAGCCCTTACTTGTCTTGTGCCTTGGAACCAATACTCAGGATTGATTCTGAGACAGAAAGTAAAGATTTTTTTTTTTTAAGAGTATCTTCTTTTATAATTAGACAAACTAATAGGAAAGAAGGAGACAGAAAAATTCAAAAAGGACAGCAGGCTGGGACAATTAGATGAAGGATGAATTTACACTATCCCAAAAGTCCCTTAGGGATGCTAAATGCATGGAAACAGTATGTAATCATTTATACAAATGATCCCCAGTCATTAATGAAAAGCTATTATAGTGAGTGTATTCTGATTAAGGCCATATAGTTTCAGAAAGATTTCTCCAAAATATTTTTTAAAAATTTAAATGGCTCTTAATGAGGTATAAACTTTATGAAAACTCAGTTATTTGGAATGTTAGAATGGTTTCTTCTCCAAAAGTTTCTTCTTCTAAGATTTTAATGTATTCTCATCTCCTTCATGCCCAATATAAATGCCACAACAAAAAGGATGTGGGATCATTGGCTGGAATGGACCCTTAGATGGCATCTTGCTTATCCCTTTGATTTTACAAATGAGGAAACTGAGTCCCAGGGAACTTAAACAAGTTCAAGTCAAGATTTTGTAAGCCCAGGCCTTCTGACAAGTCGGCATACAGCACTCTTTCCATCTTACCTTGCTGTGTCCCTTACTTTGGAAATTTATATGGGCCCTCAAGGCTAATAAAACTTTAAATTAAAAAAATTTACAGGGGCAGCTGGGTAGCTCAGTGGATTGAGAGTCAGGCCTAGAGACAGGAGGTCCTAGGTTCAAATCCGGCCTCAGACACTTCCCAGCTGTGTGACCCTGAGCAAGTCACTTGACCCCAAATGCCCACCCTTACCACTCTTCCACCTAGGAGCCAATATACAGAAGTTAAGGGTTTGAAAAAAAAAAACAACAAAATAACAAAAAAAAATTACAAGCCACAAATCACTAGTGCTCTATATCATCAAGCTGACTAGGTATTAAGAGATTTAGAACTAGAAGGCCCTTAGATCGTATGATTCAATACTGGCATTTTACCAATGAGGAAAATCAGGATCACAGAATTTATGTGATTTGCCCAGGCTCTCAAGGAAGTGTCAGGAGCAGGATTTGAACCCAAATTCCATATTGTGTTCACTATACTTCATTTTGTTTGAGGCAACCAAGTGGTACGTTGGATAGAATTCTGATCCTGGAGTCAAGAAGACGATTTCAAATACAATGTCAGAGACTCCAGCTGTGTGACCTGGAAAAGGCACATAACCTCTGCCTCAGTTTCCTCATCTCTGAAATGGGAATACTAGAATTATTCCTCATAAGGTTATTGGAAGGATGAAATGAAATAGGTGTAAAGAACTTTGCAAAGCAACATACTATGCTCATTGTTACTATTCCTCCCCCTCCCACCGGCACCACCACTACGGTGACTGCTACACTGGTGCTTCTCATTCTTGCACATTATGCCCCTAAAGGAAGCCGTTAAATAAACCTGAATGTCCCTGTGCAGTGTTGTCCTAGAAAGAAGGAGTCTCCTAGGCCGACAGACCTCAGGACAGTTCTTCTGTTGCCAAAGGACGAGAATGTGCTGGGCTGCTGTTCTGAGCCTTATTATCCTCCATAGATAGTTGAAGACATTAGAAATGGGGAGGAGGAAAGCTGTCTTGACAGAATGCAGCTCCACACTGAGACCTCCATCAGATTAAGTACAAATCGGTCTTTCATTCAAGAAATCTTTTCTCCCAAGCCTTTTTGAACAGGCTCCTTGGCAGTTTGGAGTCAGAATTTTATTCAAGGGGAAAATTTGAATCAACAATATCTCGATAATCTAAAGCAAAATGAAACATCATCTGGCTATTTAAAAAGGCCTCTGTGCATGTGTTTTAATGCAATGGCTCATTATATACATTTAAATCACTTAGAGAGCATGCTTTGGCAGTACTTTCTACACTCTAGAAAAACACACTTCTAAAGATTTTTGACTATTCCTCCATTGCCTTCTCCCGAAGTAGAGACAGCCCTGAATTCTTGATGGTCTTGTTGGGGAGGCATTAAATTCTGTCAGGTTTTACTGACTATCCTACCAAGTGGGAATATCATTGAGCCAGTATTCTGTGCAAGGATTGGTGACATGGTTTCAAAAAATTATCTACACCACTCACGTGAAGACTATTATAAAGTCTTACTAGGTTATCCAGTATGTTGGGTTTTCCAGATATTTGGACGTATCAAAACATCCCATTAAGTGGAACAAACTATTCCTTAATATTCAGAACATTTCAAAATGCCATAAAGAGAGACAGGATCCATAGATCCAAAGGCCCATGAAGATTATTTGGGCAATTAAAGATGGTTCCTTATCAGCATAACTCCTAAAGAATAATTCAAATTTGCATTTTCACAATAGTGTCATTTACACCACTGCAATTTTGTTTTTGTCCCATGACTCCTATAAGTGCTTCCCACTGCAGACACCAGACCTCAGCTTGCTGGGTCCCCCAGTGGTCTTTTAATGCTGTTACTTCTGTTCTTTCCTCCTAACAGCAAGTTAGTTGGAAGTCAAACAGTTTCAGTACATGTACCGAGGCGCCTACTTTCTTCATAGTTCAGTGAAGCACGAGGCAGACTTTGGCTGTTTAAGATTTTAAAATAAAACTTTTTTTTCCCCTTTTTCCTTCCATCAGAATCCTATTCCCACAAGCTGAACGCTCAAAAAACACTGAAAAAATGTTAATGTTGGCTGATGTGGACCCTACTTTACGGCCAGGCCAGCTCTCCATCTTGCATTTCAAGAACCTCTGCGATGTCTACAGAAAAATGTGTGATGAAAACCCAAACCTTTTCACCTACAATTACAGGGAAGAGCTCAAGCAGAAGAAAAGTGAAAAGCCTAAAAAGCAGACAGATGAGAGTGACTTAGATTAGATGGATATAGCTATCACTGGGCCTGTGATAATGTGCATAATGTTTAAATTGTTCGTGTCAAATTTAAGATGTGGATTTCCTTCCTCATTTACTCTAGTTGGGATAGTGTTGCTGTTGCATTACACAGATTACCTAATCCATTTCAGTAAGAAGTGTTCGTAAAAATACCAGTTCCCAGCTATGACTTATTTTTCTTTTCCTGTACAGGTGATAGAGAAAATAAATACAATCAAGTAAGATTAAAGTACAAGCGTTCTTTTAATAGATATACTGCATAGATATATAGATATATATAATATATGTTTATTATAAACAGCATCTCTTATAACCTTACAAAAATGAAATTCTTGCACATTGTGCCCCTAAACCACATTTAAAAATAACTTTGAAGCATAATTAAGCAAAGATAAACAGCTGAAAGAAAATGCCCAGAGGATTAAAAAAGTTGACCTTTTAAAAAGCAATTAATCACAAATTTCCCACCTTACTTTTTTCACATAACTTAAAATAATTAAAATGCAATTTTACTTTAAAAGACACCAAATAATTTTGATACCTGCTCAAAAAAGGATATAAACTAAGTAATTTACAGATTCTGACCAGCTTAATCTACTTTTCTGATATACAATAAATTAAAATAACTTAAACCTTTACAACTATTCTTTTGTGGGGAAAAATAGTGCACAAAACCAAAGTTAGTAGTTTTCTGGCAATTTCCACTTTACCATTAGCTGAAAAGCAAAATGAGCCACTGAAACCATATGTGGATCGAAATTTGAGAGTCAGCGCTATGATTTTCCATGGCTGTCTGTCTCATAAAAGCACTCCTCATTAACGACAGATGTTAAACTCTGGACACTGAATTCCCTCTCTAGTAGGGAATTTAAATCAATGTTAGCATTTTCAGATTTACTGTCAAGAGACTGATGGCGGGCTTGCAGTGTTAATAAAGTCCCCCTATCCCTTTTGGTACTGTTTGCTTTCCGCTTAATGGGGCAGAAATGTCCACGCACCAGCTTTGGATGCGCTACACTGTTCAGATTGTTTCCAACCTCTGTTCTGGGCGGTTGATCGGCCGTGCTATCACCCTCGGGGTCCTCGGAGATCTTCAGCCTTTGGAACTGAATTTCAATGTCTTTTGTAGGGCTGCCTTTTTTCAGAGTTTGATGAAAATCATCCTCTTCATCACTCAAAATATCAGACTCTTTAATAAGACTGTCTGAAAAGTCAGATGAACATGTCTGTGGGTACTTCTCAGGTGACGAATCCTTGGATTCCTGTCGACTTTCTGTAGTGTGACAACCACTGCTCTGCGTACTACTACTCAGGCTACATTCATCAGAATCCAGTAAGTTTCCTTTTCCAGTATCACTGTTCCACTCGTTGCTGGGAGAATTCTTTAGTACCCTTAAAGATCTTGATGAAGCTGCAATTAAAAAAATACATTTTGCCTTGAGAGCTATATAGGAACATGATTTAAAAGAATAAAATAGCATAAGCAACTTAACACTTAATTCCATTTCATCTTGCAAAAGTTTTTATGCCTTTTACCTGAGATGTGGTATTTTCACAATAGCCAATTAATAGAGATTAAACTTTTTTTTTTGAGGGAGGGAAATGTCAGAAGGATAAAAACTGCAAATTTGTTAACATGAAATCAAAATACTAGTTACTGATAAAAATCTAGGCCAGCTCCTTCCAGCGCAAGTACTTACTGCTTACTTACAAGGCTATTCCAATACAGAGAATAAGACTTGGATAAGTCACAAAATGAGGTCATTTTTATTTGACCAAATTTCCGACCTTCAATAACTCTAGCCAATTGGGTGTGGCTAGGAATTATTTACTTCTTGAGTTTCCCTTAAAACTCACACACACACTTTCCCTATGGAATGTAAACTTAAGGGCAAAGAGGTTTCATTTGTCTTTTTTGTATCTATGTGCCTTCCACAGTACCTAGCACATAGTAGGTGATTAATAAAAGTATGCTAATTGGTTAATGTAAGCAATTATCACTGCCCTATGTCATGCTAATTAGCCAGGGGATTGCTTGCTTATACAGTTTGTTAAGGATAAAATGAGGTTCACTGCTTATAGGAGGGATGAACATTCAAGACTTATTCTTGTTCTAGAAACAGAGGGATCTATAATAAGTAAATGAGCCAAGATTAAATGATATTAATATAAATAAAACAGATATTAAGAAGTACGTTATGAGGTTTAAGACAGTACAGCAAAACGAATCCTAAAATATGAGTTCACTAACATTTTGGCAGATGCTATTGGCAGGCTAAGAATTTCTGCTGAATTATGTGACCAAATAGTAAATCTAAAGTACAATTATCTTTGCTTCTGTCGATGCTGTGTTCTTGAGAAGGCCAGTCTGCTGCTCTGGTAACTGATGGATGGTTATGTGGTCTAGTCCAGTACCTCCTCCGAGGATTTTCTCTCTCACAGATAATGCTCTTTTTTCCCCCATAACAAGCTGAATCATAAAGATAGTTAATTTGCCTTTTAAGGCTCAGTGGATTGAGTGCCAGGCCCAGAAACAGGAGGTCCTTAGTTCAACTTTGGCCTCAAACACCACTTCCTAACTGGGTGACTGGGGCAAGTCACTTTACCCCCATTTCCTCATCCTTACTGCTCTTCTGCCTAGGAACTAGCAATTATTATAGATTCTAAGACAGAAGGGAGGGTTTTTTAAAAAGCAATAAAGAGCACGGACTCCATTACCACATATGTTATGTGTATCTGGCTCTGAATGTCAGTTTTCAAAGCGATTATGTAGCCTCTGCACAACAGTAGATATTTTTCAGAGAATCAAAAGCCTAAGTTTAATTCCAGATGCACACATCTAGCACAAGTTTTCCTCACCTAATTTGGCCGAAACAGGAACCCGATTTTTGAGTGGTATCAAGCGATCTTTACACGTCTTCTCTAGTGGCAATTCACTCTTTATGTGACGTCTGAAATTCTCCCTCAGGATGGAACGGATCACCTTCACAATGTTGGTTTTACTTTCACAGTCACTGCAGTGGGAGGAAATCATAATTCAGGTTGTTAATAGCATTTTACCTCTTTGGGTCCAACCTCCTCCTTTTAACATCTGAACATGAACTTCAGTATGACTAGATTTCCTGCCTTTTGAATCTTATGTGACATGGAGTTAAATTTCACACACAGAGTCTGCTCTTCTTGGGAATTATTGAAGTGCTAAGTTCCCTGCAAATTAACTTTCATCTAAACCACAACTGTGGCAGCAGAAAATAAAAGTCACTTTTCAAAATGAAATTGTCCCATCTTTTTTCCATTGCTTTTAAGTTTATGAGCAGTAAAATGGCCCCAAACCTACCTGCAACATAATTGAAAGGTTGTCTCCGGCCGCCCTTCTATCTCTGACTTGGTGTGGATCAGCTCCCAGATAGAATTATTTTCTGTTCCTATAAAAAATAGAAATAGCCAAAACGAAACTAAAACACAACAAATCCATATAATCTCCATGGATAAGACTTGTAAGCAATACCAAGAAATGTGGCAATTCTTAGCCAAAATTTCTTGCCTTTTGAGTCTCATTTTCTTTCCCTGAAGGTCATTACCACACTTGTTGCCGCTGTAACAAGGATACCTTCAAAAATACCTTTAAGAAGCTTTAGGTGTACTGTGTAGACATATTTATTGTCTTCCAGTTCCTTCATCATTTTACCTGTTTTTTCACTACTTAACTCTGTCTAGTCCCTGGGCCAACTTGGAATTAGAAAGTGACAACACTTCTCAGTCTCTGAGGGCCCAGATGAAGCATGAGCAATGCTCTTAATATGGCAGAGGAGGGTCAAGACTGACAAACTGAGGCCCAACCCTAACCATTTCCAATCTTCTCTCCCCAATTCTAATCCTATCCCAAGTCCAGCACAGTAGGATATGTCCAGGATCTTAAAAGAAATGAGAGTAAGAAAAAGCCAAACATGGTGTGGGACCCAGAGCCTCCCTGTAAGTCTTAGCCCCTTCACCTTCCCCATCATCAGATCAGCATCACCTCAGTCCTACCTTCTAAACTAATACACCTTTTTTTCTCTTCACAGTCAAGATAAAAAAGCTTTCTACAATCCTTGCCTCTACTCCTCTCCTCAACCCTATGTAATGAGGCTTCCAACGATCACTAAACTGAAATCACCGTCTCCAAAGTTATAAATGATCTTTTTGATTGCCAAATCTGATGACTTTTTCTCAGTCATCATCCTCAATCTCTGCAGGGTCTGACTATAGACTGTTCTTTCCTCTTCAATGCTGTGTCTTTTCTTTAAAAACAAAGAATCAGGTTGTGATGCATACATGACAGTTTTGATGAGACCACCCAAGAAAAAAACCTAATGGAAATAAATCATAACCAAGGTGGCAATGCAAGAGGACCTTCTCTACTCATCCCCTACCCAAGAAAGTGTCATCCATGTATACACAATACTGTTTGTGTTGATGATTTCTGCTCTCTTGCCAAATTTTTTAAAATTATGCAGAAGTCACAAAACTATATGAATAGGAAAGAAATGTAAATTTAAACTTTCAAATGATTAAGAAAATAAATTTGTAGCATTTATACTGATGAAGTTACTAAAGCTTAAAACTGCACTAAGACTTTTGGGGCACCTGCTATAAATTCTATCTTTTAAAGCTCTTTGCAGCTTGGCTCCAACATGTCATTCCAGCCTTTATCATACTCCCCTTAAAAAACTCTCTGGTCCTACAAAACTGGCCTTCTCCCTCTTCTTCACATGAAATATGATAATCCTCATGCCTAGAATCTACCTTCTTCACCTGCTTGCTTCGTTGTTGAATGTCCTTGAATCTCCCTGTGCTTAATTGCAGTGTCAAGAACATGGTAGCTGTATAAAAAAATGCTTGTTGATTGAAAATAACAACAGCTCTAGAAGTATCATGACTCCATTTTACAGATGAGGAAACACATTCAGAGTGGTCTAAGTGACTTGCCTGCAGTGATACAGGAAGTATTAGATCTGAGATTTAAATCAATATCTTCTGGCACCAAATCCTGCTCTCTTCTAAAAGGCTCCACACCATCACTACTAGGACATTAGTCTTTTAGAAATGGGTTGTGAAAATTTTCCAGGTCTAGAGTTTGGTTTTTTTTAGGAGTCGTTGAGGAAATTGGGGAGAGAAAAATCTATCAGGGCTGTTCTTACTTTCTAAATTTTTTTTAAATCGAGTTTTAAAATGGCTTAAATAAAAATGTTTCTACGCTGCATTCCAAATTGTGCATTAAGGAATAAAAGATTACCATGCAAAACTCTAGTAGCAAAAATGAGGAAGGGTGAAGGGTGCTTCTGATATCTCGCTTTGCCAATATATTTTTTTAAGACCCATCACATTTATAATTGACTGTAGTAGATATTTCCCTGGCCTGGGGGGTCAGGAAATGTCATCTCTGCCATTAACTAGCTGACTTTCCCTTTAGCCCTTTGGGCCACCGCTTTCTCATCTGTGAAGAGATCATTTAATTTAGATGGAGTCCGAGGCCCCTTTTAGCTCAAAAGTCTATCATTCAGTTAAGTTTTCTTTTCTTTTTCCTGCTGTTGTACTACATGGGGGGAGTGGGGGAATTTTTTTTTTTACCTGCTGCATTTCCCAGTCTGACTTGAAGAGCAGATAAAGGAATTAACCACCGGAATTTGAAGGGGTCCAAGTCACCGTGAACGTGTGTAGGTCGGGAACTGGAAGGCTGCAATCAGAAGAGCCACGAAGAGGGAATGAGCATTTCTCGCAGGAAGAGCCTTCTTTGTTTCCTCTGGGCAGTGACCATTAACTTGCTTCTGGGAGTTGGGGAGACTAGCAGGGAAGGAGCATGTGTATACAGGGCCTACTATGGGCCACAAACTGAGCTAAGTGCTTTACAAATATCTCATTTGATCCTCAAAACAACTGGGGGGGGGGGGGATGTTATTATGCTCATTTTACCTTTAAGGAAACAAGCAGAGGGTAAGTGACTTGCTCAGAGTCACACTGCTAGCAAGCATCTGAAGCTAGATTTGAACTCAGGTGCTCTTGAGCTACACATTTGTTACAGTGTGTCCTGATCATTTTTATTCCCTGTTAATAGCACAAAAATAATTATTAATATACATGCTCTCACCTATTAAATGCGCTATGCCTGGCACACGGGAATTTAAAAGATGCCTTTAATTAACTGATTCATTCCCTCTTAGATACTAACACTTTCTAATGCCCTCAAACACCTAGTGACCAACTGTACAGGCAAGAGGGATTTCCTGATGGAAGAAAATCTTCTCAGTAACTCTTTAACTTTGTGACTGCGATCAGATGACACATCAAAGCAAAAGCAAGTGGCACACATTTCGTTTTATATTTAGTGCGTCTCCATTCTATTTTCTACCAGCGCTGGGTTCTGACAGTTACTAAGCTTTTTTTTTTTTTTAAATCATCCTTTGGAAGAAGTCCTGCCTTGCGTCTGTAGTCCTTCTCTCCCTGCCTTCTCCCACCATTACGCTGCATTTATTCTCCTCAATGTTCCATGTGGTGCTAGCAATGACCTAGTGAACCAGGGTCCTTCCGGGGAGATCCCGCTTACTTCCCAGGTCCTTCGTGCAGAGCCTTTGTGGAAGAAGTAAAACTAGCTAATGTACATTTTTGGGTTGTTGATTTTTTTTTTTTTGCTTTAATATAAGAATGAAGGCTAAGTGCATCAAAAAAGGCCGTGCTAATGATTATTATTTCCAGCCTTACCAATTTCTTCTTCAGTTTGCAGTTTTCTTTGTAAACCAGTATGACGGCTCTCTTAAAAACTAAAGGAAAAGAAAAAAAAAAAAAAGGAATTACCCAAAGTGGAACAAAACCCTTCAAAATAAATGTTATTTTATAAGATCTCAAAACATGCCAGGATGTGAAGCAAAAGATAGCGCTTCCTTCTGTTCATATTTGAATTATGCAGAACCTGCTTATTTAAAAGCTATTCTCTCAAATGGAACATGGCATTGACTTTAGGGAGGGGAGAGAAGGAGACGAGCACACAGTGTTCACTGCCATAACTAAACACTGTCTACACTTGCTCTCTTGTCCTGGAGAGAACTCTGCTCAAATTAAAATGGCAGGCGAATAAGAGAGCAGGTTTCTGAACAGCCTCGCCTCCGGAGATCTGTTCTTATCACTTCTAGTGGGAACTCCCGAGCTCAACAGCTTGGGGTGAAAGTGGGCTCGGAGGGGAAAGATGAGCACAAGCTAATAAGTATGTGGGAAAGGCTCTGGTCCATTCTTTAAAATAGCCAAAACCAGCATTACTAACTCGAATCATGACAAGGAGCTCAATTTTCACTCTAGTCTAGTGGCTGCTGGAGATGGGCTCTCCGTTCACCATCAGCCCCCTCTGCTCTCTTTGACATACTAACCAAACACTGTCAGCTCGAGATCCTTCCTTGCTTTGCCTAAGGACAGAAAGGGATTCAGCCAGGAAACTGTGGAGTGAAGCAGGAGCTCTCCCATGGAAAGTTCTGTAACCTGTATGGTCAAAAAACAACGACATGTGATTACCATTCAGCTTCATTCCATCTTCCTTCATACGACAAGTCCTCTGACATGACTTGACTTAGGATCGATACTTTGAATATTAAAGGGTTTTTTAATTGTTGGGTTTTTTTTTTAAATATATAGTGAGTGATAGAGAAATGGGACCAGGCCTGCCATTTCCTTGCTATAGGGAATTCCCAGATGCAGAGACTCCTTCTACTAATGCAGGTCAACAGCATCTCTGCAGCTTAAAGAATTAATAATAATAATAATAATAATAATAATAATAATAATATTGAGCTGATTTGAGAAATACTCTTGTGAAAGTATTTCATTTTACTATGATATGTTTCAGACTTTATAGTCTATAACAGTGATTCCCAAAGTGGGTGCCACCGCCCCCTGGTGGGTGCTGCAGTGATCCAGGGAGGCAGTGATGGCCACAGGTACATTTATCTTTCCTAATAATTGCTATTAAAATTTTAAAAATATTAATTTCCAGGGGGCTAAGTAATATTTTTTTCTGGAAAGAGGACAGTAGGCCAAAAAAGTTCGGGAACCATTGCTCTATAATCATGGGAGATGAGTTTCATGTATGTGTATCATCATTAAGATGACTGCGGTGTCCACACTGCCCTGAAGTTTAGTCTTTAATGTGAGGTCCAGGAACAAGCACATTAATCCTCCCTAATTCATAAACCTCTGCAGGTCTATTAATAAAAACTATGAGGCCTGGAACCAACAGAATTAGGAGAGTAATGTTTTTTAAACTCCTGATGGTCTCTGAATAATCTCCACTTAGGTCATTTTGTTCCTTGTCAGAAGGTTAAAAACAAGGGTTATATAAAAACAGCTAGATAGAAACCAGAAGAGAATACAGAAATGAAATCCAGAATCTCAGAACTGGAAGATATCCAAGAAGTCATTCAGGCTAACCTCCTATCCAGTACACCATTTCTTCTAGGGATGGGAATTCACCAGCTACTAAATCAGCTTCTTTCTTTCCTATCCCTATTCTTCTTATTGAACTACTCTTCCTTATATCAAGCTAAAATCAATTTAAACTTCCACCCTTTGGCCCCAGTTTTCTCTCCTTTACTTTGGAATCAGTAGCTGCTACTTCAAAACTTAAATTAAGAATCACTGTCTTCATTAATTATACCTATCATAAAGATAAGCAGGTGCCCCTTTCCCAACCCACATGCTTAAAAAAATTAAGCCAATTAGATGGGAGTCAAGGTGACAAACATTTAAGGGACAAGCTGGTAAAGATTTATATTTCTTAACACTCCCCACCCCCAATGCCTTCCATAAGTTTATCTAATATTTCCATTTCCATCTTCCATCGACTTCTTGTACAATTTCTTCTTCCAGCCAGACTGGTCTACCCAAAATACACCTTTCTTTCACATTTTCCTGATCTTTCCTAAACCATTCCTACATAGTTTAGAATGTTCTCCTCCTTTCTCATTTATATAATTCTAACCCAACCTACAGCTCTAGGATGCCTTCTCCAGCAGCCCCAGTGGGCCACACTGATCCTTCTATATTTTGAATTCCTGTAGCAATGGACTATCACTCATTGTGTCTCTCTTTCATTGCCTCAAACTGTTATCTATTTTTCTTTGAGGATTATTTTGGCTCTCAAATTAAGTTGTACGCTCACTAGGGCAAAGAACTGTCTTTTTTATTTCTTTGTATCTCCCACAGAGTCTTGCATACAAAACTCAGTATTTTTGACTCATTGTCAAACCGATACAATATTTAGTCACATCCCTCCTTGCTAAGAAACCTTCAGTGGCTCCTTGCTGACTATCAAGTAAAACTCAACTCCCTTTGTCTAGGATTTAAGACCCTTTTGGCTTTATTTCATACTATTCCCTACCCCATTCTCTGTACTCAAACACTACTGTGTTGTTGCTATTCAATTGTTTGTCATGTCGCCTTTTGGAGATTTCTTGGCAAAGATATTCAATGGTTTACCATTTCTTTTTCCAGCTCATTTTATAAAAAGAAACTGAGGCAAATAGGGTTATGTGGCTTTCCCAGTGTCACACAGCTAATAAATGTCTAAGGCCAGATTTGATTTCAGGTCTTCCTAACACTAGACCAGGCACTCTTTCCATTGAGCCACCTAGTTGCCCGAAACTAAACTATTTGTCCCCTAAACATGCCCCATACCTACACATGCCTAAAGCTTTGTTCACACCTTCCTTTAAAGACTAACTTAAATGTTAAATCTGTCCTTAAAACCTTCCCAGATTCCCCCAGTCCACAATGAACTATTCCTGCTGTATACCACATAGCATTTAAATGTGCACTGCTCTAATGTGCTTAATTTTTATTACACTGTTGCTCTATGTGTCATTATATATCACGAGAGGCACTGAACTTCCATAGTACAATGAATGAAAAATTAGTCGGACAGAAAAAAAGGTGTTCCAAGTTCCACCTCTTATATATATGGGCAGTGACCCTGGGCCAGGCATTTCTGCTCTTCAATCTGAGACTGGAAAGTGCATAAAAGATAGTGCCTTAGATTAATGCAGAGAATTTTCTTATTGGGAGGTTCCTTTATCACTGAAATCACAGGTCCATTCCCCTTTTGCTTCACACGTCCCCACATCCCTCTCTTGAGCTTAGTCAATGCACTGTGAGGGCTGGAAACTGTGTATGAGGGTATTCTGTCCCAACAGACGCCTAATAAAGGTCCAGCAAACATCTGCTCAATTCCACTTGGGCTTAAATTGTATTGTTTCTTATAGGTAAAGATTTAGAAGGAGATGATATTACTGAAATAAAATTTTAAAACTTGGAATATTCATTTCAATTCACATGTGAATTCGTATTTAAAAAGAGAAGGTTTCGTTGCTTTCCTCCCTTCTCAATCACTGCCACTAGTCCCAATAAGCTCTTAATGGCTCATTGCAAATGCAATGTCACCTTTTCCAGGAGGTCAGTGACAAATCAAGTTACAAAGACTTTCTGAATTCAGTATGAGATGAAATGACCCGTCAGACCCCCATCCACCCAAGGAGCCCAAGATCCTAGACTGCCCCCGTGCACGAAACACAACACCCAAGAGAACTCAGAAGTCAAACTCACCTCCTTCTCTGTCCCACTCTGCTCTGCGACAAGCTGATCAAACACAGTGCCATAATCTTCATAGATTTTCTGCATTTCATTGATATGACTTGCTACCTTTTCCATTGCCTTTAGTGCTTCTGTAGAATTAAAAACAAATACCATTTATCTTTTGTATGTTAATAATGAGTTACCTTTTGTGTGTGTGTGTGTATGTGTGTGTATGTGTGTGTGTGTGTGTGTGTGTGTGTGTTTAATGCCTTCCATAGTTAAAATGTGAAGACTCCAAAAGGAGCCAGGAATGAAGACTAAAGACAGACCAACCACAGCAGCATTTGTCAGTCTTACGTTGTGGCAGTGTTTTAATTTCTCTGTATACACATTTTCATCTTGAGCTCCTCTACAAAGATATTTCTTGTGCATTATGGATTATAAACATTCGTCATAACTAATCTAACTTCAGGAATCCATTATTACACTTATGATCCACAGCAACATAGCTTTAAAGACTACCACTTGGAGAAATAAAGGAATTTGATTTGCTTGACTATGCATTCTTGGGATGGGCAAAGGGTTTGTTTTTCTTTTGTTCCCTTAAACTTGGAGGATGAGGAGGGAAGGAGAGAAAGTACATTTTTGCAAATTGAAAACAAAATTAAAAATAATTATTAAAATCAAAGGTAAAATTTCCCCTACATGCTTGCTAATTTTAGCCACAAAATTTCACTTTATATAATAAGCAACATGGTTTAGTGGAAAGAGCACTGAACTAGGAACCAGGAGCTCCAGGATCTAGTCCTTCCTCTGCCACTAAATTACCCCTTGGCAATGGGCTTCGATTTCCTCATCAGTAAAAATGAAAGACTCAATGAATAATAACAAGTATTTATAAGGAGCTTTACGGTTTACACATCCAGAGGGTGCTGAACTTCCCATATTCCTGTAAGTGTCCTAAAAGGCATTCCCAGTCATCTGCTTGTGGTGCCTTGGGAGCTGAGAACAAACTGGAGGTAAATTTACCATGCTAAAGGGACATTTCTTAAGCACAAGAAAAGGAAACTAAAAATAGGAGAAAAAGACTTCCAGAAATCAGGGGCTGTGAGTCACCTTTTTGACATCTGCAATCTAAAATTGAGCCCACTTTCCCCTGGACTGTGTTACAGACCTTTGGGGGCATGTTTTGGATACTCATTCTTAATGGAGATGCCTTTCTAGATTTTACTTAAGGTTGGTTGACTAAATGACTCTCAAATAATAATCTGGTAGAGAAAGAAGCACACAAGTGAGGGACATCATTAGACCATCATCCCTGACTCCTCAAGGTTACCCTCTGGAAACATGAAGAGAAGATAGTGCCAAACCCGGGGGGACTTGACTCATCAGTGGCCATGGAAGTCGGGATAAGTAAAGATCTACAAAGCTAACACGGATTTCATTGCTAAAGTGCCTTGTGGACTGATGGAAAAATAATAACACAAAAAAGGACATAATGAATAAAGTCACAAAGCAGGTCAAAGATAGTAGAGGCAACCTCAGAGTCAATGTTCATAACATTAAGTAGCCCTATTTAATTTCTTTAATTTGTTCAGTTTCTAATAGGAACTAAACAAATTACATTGGGTGGAAAGAGATTTTTAACTATATCCTCTGAGAAGTCAAATTGTGCTAGATACTTCTCCGACATTGTGACTAGCACTGAAGTATATGATTTCATCCAGGAATTAGCTTAGATGACCAAAAAAAAGTGTAATTTAAAAAGAAACCTCGATCAATATATTTCTCGCCAAAGATACTCCATGGTTTTTGTTTCTCTGAACACTGAAACATGCCCAACTTGTAAAACAAGGAATTCAGTCATTTTTTAAATCTTGCTTCATTACTCCCCAAATGTAATGCTTATTAACAAAATCTTTCTTCAGAGATTTTTATTACTTCCTCTACCTTAAAGGATTCAATTCCGATTATTAACAAGGCACCCTCTTTTCTATCAAAGAGAAACTTGCTTACACACTATTTGCAACCAATGGCATTTATTTATAAGCTCTAGCTCTCCAAAGTAATACAAAGTGATAAAAGTCAGGATGAGCATCTAAAAAGCATAAGCATTTGGTCCTTGCAAAATGTTTGTTTTAAACTGAGTTCTGCCAGTAGACCTCCACAAGATGGAGCCTCCCCCAGCATTCTGGATCAGCTGGATCAGTACACAATGCAACCAGGAAATCCCATCCGTTAATTAGGATGCATCTGTTTCTATTATTGCAGGTTCAAAATATTATTTCCAAAATGTTACCAACATTTCTAAAATTGTAATTGTACCTAAAACTAAACAGACTGACAAATAATTTTGGTGGGGAGGGAGAATTGGAAGGGAGAGTGCAGACACAAGGAAGGGGACAGAGAAAAGTCACACAGCCATATGAATTCTTTTCTTTTTGTAAAAGCACTTTAATATGAGAAAGTGGTCCAATTACCTGTCAGGTGATAGTGTTCCTCACTTTCATTGTCTGTCAACGACACCAGCTCTTTGAGCAACAGAGGGTACTTCAGAACTCTCTGAACAGGCTTGATGAGGTATGACTCCAAGGTGGAGGCATGTTGCTTGGTAGGGTTTCGAGCATCCAAGAATGCCTTAAATGCTTTATCTGTTTTCGCTATAAGTCATGAGACAAAAGAAGAGAGTCTTGGTTTCAGCTACAACCCCAGGTCACCTCATCAAGTGAGGATGACTCTTCATATCTCTATGCCTTTATGATATTGTAAATTAGTGTATATCATATCTTGCCTAATAAGAGAGTTATGAAACTTGTGGTTGGAATTTCACCCTGCTCAGAATAAATGCACTTAATAAATGTTTCCTGCACTAAATTGATGGGTGAGTTGAAGTATTAGCCCTTCAATCCTAGTAGCTACAGCTCCTTTTAATGTTTGGTATACTTTTGTGTTCTCAAATCCATTAACTGTGTATTTGATTTTTTTCTATGTCCTCTGATGAAAGAAAGAATCAATGCCTGCCAGTATCATAGCATCGAGTCAGCAAAATCTACTCCACAACATCTGAATTATTGCCATAAAAGACATCTTAACAGGGATACACAAAAGTGAAAAATAACGTGTGAAAAACAAATTTTGCTTCTTCAAACAGTTCAAGAATGGAAAATTTGCCAACTGTATTTTAAATAAATAAAAAGTAGGGGGAAGGGAAGTATTTTCATGCAGAGATTAATAAGGGAATAGCAAAAAATCTAGTGACACACAAAAATGATTTCCTATTCTGGTTTACTACTAGGAAGAATTAAAGTAGAAAAATAAAGATCCACACATTCTTTTGTATTTATCCTGTCCATTGTTGTAAATAACTACCTAAGAAGCACTTTCCTTTCCCCGTAAAATTCTGAGTAAATGAAAATATATTTGATCTTTGAAAAGGAAGGTCATAATGAGAAATGACATAGAAAAGTCTATGGCAGATGTGAGATTTTTCCAGAGTCTTGACACAGAACTTTTAATTGCAAAAGAAATCAGCTTGTCCTGAGCCTTTTTTCCTTTAAAGAATATCTCTGTTAGTTCTGACTTTAAATAGCTCATAAATGAGATTTGGGATTAACATAACTTCCTATCCTGAACATTATGGGTGGGAATTTAGATTAAAGTATGGTTAAGGGAGTGGGAATATGAATAAGGAAGACCAATATAAATATCATTATAGGACAGAAAACAAATATCTCAGTTATTAGGTACATGACACTAATAACTATCCTTTAAATAGAAGTTAATTAGAAATTTTCTACTCAATGTCACTTTCCAGAACAAATGTATATATAGGCAAATCAAGTCAGAGAGCATTCATTAAGCCATGCTAATGTAACAGACACCTTGTTAAGAGTTAGGGATACAAATAGAAGCAAAATGACAGTCTTAGCCCTAAAGCAATTTACATCCTAACAGAATGAAGACTACTTATAAAAGGAAGAGGAAAAACTAGGGAAAAGTGGGTATAAGAGGACAAGTTAACAGAGGAAGAGATTAAGTCTATAAGGATTATACCTCCTTCCCTTACCACTTCAGCTTGCTAACTACAGACCTTCCATTTCTCACATCAAAAAAATAAATCAGCACATATGAATATAGCTCAGAATTACCACTTACCTCTCTCTAGAACTTTTTGTACTTTGATATGATTGGCACAAAATCCACTGTACAATTTAAAGTGGTCTGCATAATAAAGAAAGGAGCCTCCAAGGGAGAAGAGTAATTTCTGAAGGGAGGAGAAAAAAAAAAATCAGAATATATTAGAGCATTTTCCCCCACAGTAAGTCTAGATTTTATCAAAATTAAATAAAGTGTTTTCTCAAAAATAAATGGCATAAATTGAACATCCCATATGGTGCATGCATAAATCATTTAGGGATACTGAGCCAATCTATAGAATAGCTAAGTCCTGATCTTCTGCTTTCCACCCCCTAAGTGGGGCTGCCCCCACTTCCTTCCACAGAGTTCAGTACTCATTGGCACTCTCACTGGAAGATCTACTTTTGAGCTCTTCTAATAGATTTCAGTAGGAAAAGAGACTTTAGTTAGAATTAAATAGAGGTTTAAATTATTCATGTCAATCCTTTTTTTCCATGTTATAGCAATGACTTGAAGGCTTAAAATCATGGGAAGCAGGTAACATAGGTATTTTATAGATAAGGAAGTTGTGGCCCAGAGATTCCAAAGTGACTTCCCAAGGTCACACAACTGGTAAGCATCAAAGCTGTGACTCTAAGTCTCAAGATTTTAAGTTTAGGACTTTTTCCACTAGTCTATGCTGCCTCTTGTGTATTTCTTTCTAAAGCTCACATTTTTATTTTCTTCAAGCTTAAAACCACTTTTTTATACCCAATACTTCATCTTCACAACAACCTTGTGAGAGAGGTACTGTTGTTATTCCCATTTTACATATGAAGAAACTGAGACAAAGTGAATTGCCCAGAGTCACACAATTGACAAGGTCTAAGAAACAAGATAAAACTCAAGCCAAATTATCCATGCCTCAATTCACTAGGAGAGGACCTTTTCTTGTTAAACTGCACTAATCTTGGCTACTGTTCTGCTTTACAGTTGTATACAAATACCAGTAGACCCCATTCCAGCTCCATCCTTTCTACCAGGCATGTAATTTGGGGTCATTTGCCTTCTCTGGGCTTCTTTTTCCTCATCTATAAATTGAGGGGGATGTCAGGGATAATCTTTGAGGCTTCTTCCAGCTCCAAAATGAAACATAAAATCTATACTACCCTTTAGAGGGAGTTATGTGGGAAGCTCTTCAAGAAATATTCAATGTTATAAAAATGTGAGCCTTCATTTAAGAATTCTCTACACATACCCAACTATTTCTCATTGGAACACCAAGTCTAAGATACTTACTCTGAACTGGGAGGGAGTTTCAAGTATGTTAAAGTCAGAGGATGAAGAAATGCCATCTTCAAGGGTTTCCAAAAACACCTTTTGAAACTCCAGCATTTCTGGCAGACTTCCAAAAAGAGACTCCATCTGCAAGGAGGTCAGAATTAGAACAGAGGATATTGCATGAGTATCTAAATACCACATCATAGATGCTTGGTGAAAGATTAATTGCTAACTTCTCCTCTGTAGTAGATGTAATTTCATTAGTATAAGCAACTACCAAAGAGGAAATTCCCTTTACCACTGCAGATAATCACCTGCTCTTCAATGTACAGTGTAAAGAATTCCCTAGAGATTCTGTGAATTAAAAGGCTTGTCCAGGGTCACATAGCCATTATATGTCAAATTCAAGATTTGAACTCAGGTCTTATTAACTCTGAAGTTGACTTTCTGTCCATCACATCATACTGATTCTCCACAGCCTTGATACTTCACATTTTCAAAATCTAATATTGACTTGTTTTCATTAAATGTGATCCAAAAAATACCTACTAAGTGCCAACTATTTCATAAGACCTCATACCAGATAATATATCATTTGGTGAAAAACTGATCGAGCTATATCCTGGCATCCAAAGCAAAAAGTTTATTTTATAAAACATAGTTAATAAATGATAAATATAAATTATATTTTAATAAATACTGCAAAGGACACCTTAATACAGATGCCACCAAATGAATGGCTGACAATCCAAATCTGAGTTAAAATGTTTTAGAGGTGTCCGTAATGAAATGATTTGTTCAAAAGAAAGTTTTGTAGGCCAACACCAACCTTTGCGTTCCAAATGTATACATATCAAATCATTTTAAAAAACTGGGAAGAAAATGCAAGATGACGTCTTTCTTAACAGGCAAGCCAGCAGAGCTGAAGCAAGAAGGCAATTAAATGGAGAGATAAGAGGCAGTGTGAGCCAGAGAAACCAAACCACCAGCTCCCCTTAGATCCTAATGGAGACAGCACAAGACCCTGGGGAACAGTAGCGCCTGCCAAGCTAGGCGACCAGCTTCCAGCCTAGCTCCAACACATCAGTATGGAGAGGTGGTCCAACGTCCTCATCAGCACTAACAACAACAGCTGACCGACAGCCACCATCAGACTGAAAGCTGCAGGAGCCTGGGGAGTGGTCGCCTTTGTTCTTGTGGAGGAGTCGGTCACCCCACCATCTAGCAACCAACTGCCCCAAACAGGGTAAGCCAGCCAGCCTAGCAGAAGAAACAGCAGGGTACCCTGAAGGAGAGAGGAGGCAGCATCTACCAAGCAAACCAACCCAGCAAGCCCCTCTCTGACCATCATTTCCCCCTCAGATAGAGGGAAGAGCCCAGGAGCCTGAAGCCAAGAACTATGAGAACCCATCACAAGATCCGCAGCCCTGACCTCGGCTTTCATCTTAGGAAACATCCTCTGTGGAGACACCACCTAGAAAACACTCCTAGGGATGCTACCAAAGTCCTAAATCAGCTTGTTCATTTACATTATTCATCAGACTTGGCTCCAATGACTTTTTTTTTGCTTTTAAACCCTTACCTTCTGTCTTGGACTCAATATTGGGTATTGGCTCCAAGGCAGAAGAGTGGTAAGGGCTAGGCAGTGGAGGTCAAGTGACTTGCCCAGGGTCACACAGCTAGGAACTGTCTGAGGCCAAATTTGAACCTAGGATCTCCCATCTCTGGACCTGGTTCTCAATCCACTGAGCCACCCAACTGCCCCACCACCACCACCCAAGGCATACATTTTAGAGGTGGAAAATTGAGACCACAGAGTAGCTTGTTGCTGTTATGGAATTTTTTCAGTAATGTTTGACTCTTCATGACCTCATTTGGGGTTTTCTTAGCAAAGATACTAGAGGGGGTTGATATTTCCTTTTCCAGCATATTTTGCAGATGAGGAAACTGAGACAAACAGGGGTAAGTCATTTGCCTAAGGTGATACAGCTAGTAAGTGTCTGAGACCAGATTTGAATTTATGAAGATGTGTCCTAACTCTAGACCTGGCATTCTATCTTCTGTGTTACCAATTACCCCAGGATTCATATTAAAAAAGCTTCTCTCCTTTTCCATATCAAACTTCTGGAAAATATATTATATATTTATATTTCTACTCCATAACTATCTGAAGTCTGGCTTTCACCAATAATTCTACTAAAATTATTTTCTTGAAAGTTATTGGTTTTTTTCTCTTTAGATTTTGGCTTCTTTTTCCTCTCCCCAGCTTTTGACAGAGTTCATAAAGCCCTGTTTTTCTTGATATTCTCTTCTTCCTTGGTTTTCAAGATGCTCAATTCCCCTGTGTCTCCCAACTCTGACAGCTGCTCACTATTATATATTATATTATTATAATGGAAATGACATTCGTGAAGAAGCATCAACATCTCTTTGCCATTCCATCTTAAGGACTGTGGGACTTTTTCATCTGACTTGTGGCTGAATCTATATGTGATTATCTCTGATCAATTGATCAGTAAATATTTAAGCACCTAATACAAAAGCCGGGCACTGTGCTAAGCAATGGTGACACAAAAGGGGGCAAAATATTGTCACAGCCCTCTAAGAGCTTACAATCTACATGCACACAGATATATACAGAGGAAGCTATATAAGGGATAGATAAAATAATGAACAGAGGGGAAGGTGCCAAAATTAAAAGAGTTAGCAAAGGGTTCCTGTATCCTTTTTAGAATGTGACTCCTTAAGAGCTGGGACTCTTTTTTTCTATTTTTCATGCCAATGCTTAGCATAGGGCTCTGTATATGATAAGTTCTAGATAAATGCTTTATTCACTCATTCAAATATGATTAAGAGTAAAATTCTTCACCAAATATGACTAAATATGAAAAGGGATAACAAGAAGTAAAATAGATGATTCTGATGAAAAGAAATTTAAAAGCCTTAAAACTGTTGAAAGCAAATGAGCAAAGGGGTATTTAGGGGGCTCTGGGGATAGAGAGCCAGATCAGGAGAAGGGAGGACCTGAGTTCAAATCTGACCTTAAACACTTCTTAGCTTTGTGTCTCTGGACAAGCCACTTCATCCCAATTGCCTGGCCATTACCACTCTTCTACTTTGGGAACCATACTTGTTATTGATTCTAAGACAGAATATAAGGGTCATGTAGAAGCATTTGTAATTTCATCACTGTGTTCACTGACAAACACAAAATTTACATTAGTAAAAATGGGAAGTGTGGGTGAAAAATGACCACAATCCATTTTTTTCTCATTTCAAATGAGATAACATCTATGTATATATGCACATAAAATTTCTATTTCATCCCATGCCTGTTCCTAACAGGGTATAGTTTGTCCTCTACTTTCCAAACTCCAACTTCTTACCAGCAACCCCTTTGCCCTTAGGGTAGATGCTACACATGAGCAGAGATCCAAGACTCTCTTCACTAGAAGTTCTGTAGAGGCTTCCAATTTTAAAATCTATTTGGTGGCTCCTCTGATAAATATTTTTTTCTGGGATTAAATTTAATAGAAAGTCAGGGGTGATGACTTTGTTGTGATACCATAGATAAACAATAGAAGGATTTCTTACCTCATCTTGGGTAAGAAACGTCTCATTCTGAAGTGGTTCTAAGTATAATTCAAAAAGGCAGGTCAGATCCTGAAAGACACAAAAACAAAAAACCATGTGTTGTTATCTACACCACAAAAACAAACCAGAAAACTCAAAGTAAGGTACTAGACAACTCCCATGGTTCCCATGGGAATCCTCTTTGAGATTTATTTTGGACTATTTTCATTAGGAAATGTTAGGTTTGTACCCTTTTATATTTCTTGACATTAAAATGTAATTGTTACTTCTCATCCACCTGATAAAAAATATGGCCAACTGGTCAATTGTCTTGCATTCAAATTTTTCTTGATTGGGTTGCTCAATTAGGTTTATTGTTTACACAAATATTATCTCTGTTTACACTAATCAAACAGCACTTTGGAGGAGCAAATTCTAAATCCAAAGCAACTACTTCATTTAGAGAAAGTATGAGCCAGCAAGTTAATTAGCTTGCCCAGAGAAATGTCTACTGGGGTTTCTTAACCTGATATCCATCAATTTGTTTGTTGTTGTTTTTAAATATTTTGATAACTATTTAAATATGATTTGTTTATATTTATAATTCTATTATAAAGCATCTGAACAGTACAGTGGGAAGTGTGGAGTAAGGATGGTTTGAGTTCAAATCCAGCCTCAGACCTTATTAATTATATGACTCTGAACAAGTCACTTAATTGCTGTCTGCCTCAGTTTTCCTAACCACAAAATGGGGATAATAATAGCACCTACATCACAGAGTCATTTTGAAGATCAAATGAGATATTTGTAAAGCATTTAACACCGTACCTAGTGTTTACTGCTGTTTAATATGTTTGTTTCCTCCTTTCTTTCCTTCCTACATATGTATTTTGTTTTATACATTTAAAACTTTATTCTGACAAGGGAAAGCTTCTCTAGACTGCCAAATAGGTACTTGAAACAAAAGTGTTTAAGAACTATTGGTCTGAAGTAACTACCATTACTTTCTCTGATAGCCAGCTCAGTATTTTATCAGTAAGAGTTAACTGAGGCCCAGCAAAGGGGGTGGGAAAGTGGAAAGAATGGGGAAGCAGGACAATGGGGTTAATATTGTGGTTTCATTTCTGAAAAAAAAATATAAATGTCCTCAAACACTTGAGAGACATCCATATCCGAACATAAATAAAATCTCCAGACAAGAGGAAAAAAAATTTTGGATTATCTAACATTTGAAACCTCATATAAGTGATCTAACAGTGTGAAGTACATTATATAAAGACTATTTTAAATAAAAGAAAGCAAAATCATGACAATTCAAGATTAGAATGAAACTTCAATTTCTTAATAACATTATTCATAAATAGAGTGTATGTACAGTCTGAGACTACACACAGCTAAAAAAAGATGAGGCTTATCAATGCCAGGTTAACCACAAGGCATCATGATGATTAATTTTAACAAAATATTAAGAGCCAGAAGGGTAGAAACCACATTTTACTTCAGATGATCTTAGGGAACATTACTTTCAAGAATTCTTAATTTGGGTCCATGAACTTTTAAAAAATGTTTTCATAACTATAATTTAATATAGTTGGTTTTCCTTCATAATCTTATGTATTTTTATTTATTCATTTGAAAACATCGTTCTGTGGAGTCCGTAAGCTTCACCCAATTGCCAGAAGGGGTGATCACTCAAAAAAAGGTTAAGATTCCCTGATCTCATGTAATTCTCTTATTTTATATATGAAGAAACTGAGTCTAAGTAAGGTAAAATAACTGTTAGAACTATAGTAACAACTATCTATGGTCAGGATCAGAAAATATTAGAGAAGGGAACTAAATAAGTACTAGATCTGTGATTGACAAAAGGAACCCCCTGATGAAAAAATTCCCTAGACCAATGCAGGTCAGTATCTTCTCTGAAATTTATAACCTTATATTATTGTTCATTGTTAGACATTTCATCAAAAATATTCAACACCAGTATAAATAACGAAATTTGTTAGTAACTTCATATTTAAATGAATTAATCATACACCATAAGACTATTTCAGTCTTTCCCTTTACTTTCCCTATAGGATTTTTTTTTCTTTTCATTCTCATTCACTTTCCTGCATATTCTTCTAATTCACCTCCTTCCCATGTTCACATCTTAGAGTAGCAAGTGTATTCCAGAGTGGGATGCTCTGGAGAAAAGTGACATAGCAAAGTCACAAGCTCATGATTCTGGAAATGGCACAACTGCTCCAAATAATGAGTATTTGACTCAGCTGGGTCAAATCAAACATCCTTGGCAACAACTTAAATCTCTACATTAAATATAGGCATAGAAAAAAGATGCCAAAATTGTCAGAAGGTAGTAAGGGGTAAATCCCAGGGGGTACCAGGTGGTTTGGTATTTTGCCAGGAGAGAAAGGCCTTTTCATGAGCGGTGTTTCTCAGGAAGAGTAATTACTCTCCACCAGGCAGAGATTCCACCACAGGGTTATGGCAGAGTTCTAGCACACTTGAGTCCCTGAGAAAATGGAATGGTGAAATGTCTTGCAGACAGAGGTGGGGAGATGAGTCTCTTTTTGTGATCTTCCCCTGCCAGGGGGCATCACACCTCAGGATAGTCAAGGTGTCCTTGGCTGTTTCAGTGAAACAACCAGCTCATGCTTCATCTATGTATCTCCCATAGGGCTGGCACAACATAACAGCTGTTTAATGAATGCTTACTGAATTAAATTTGTTGAAGTACAGAAATTAGTATAGCAATGTTGTCTAGTAGTCAAAGAGTTAGGAATCTTGGGATTTATTTTCATATTTGCTATCCACCTTGAAGAGGCCTCTTGAGCAACTTATTCAAACTCAATGGGGGTTAAGTGACTTGCTCAGGGTCACATAGCTAGGAAGTGTATGAGGTCAGATTTGAACCTAAGACCTCCCCTCTCTAGGTCTGGCTCTCAATCCACTGAGCTACCCAGCTGTCCCCCATGATTATATTCTTCTAGCAACTGCCTTTCTCAGCATATATCTGCTTTAGGTCTGAAACTATTTTTTTCCAAGTTCTGTCCAACACATCTAAGCTTTGGCTCATCTGTGTAGGTGCTATAAGTGGCATCTTTCTTTAAATTTTTTTTATTTTCATAATATTTTTCCATGTTTACATATTTTATTTTCTTCCCTCCCCTTTTCCATCCCCACCTCACAGATCCAATAAACACGTCCACTGGGTTAAACAAATGTTATCACTTATTGCTATTTCCATATTATTCATTTTTGCAATAGAGCAATCTTTTAAAGCCAAAATCCCAAATCATATATCCATATAAACAAATGATAAGTCATTTGTTTTTCTTCTGTTTCTATTCCCACAGTTCTTTCTCTCAAATTAGAGAGCATTCTTTTCCATAAGTCCCTTGGGATTGTCTAGTGTTAGCAAAGTCCATTACATTTTATTGTTCCACAATGTTTCACTTTCTATGTTTAATGTTCTCTTGGTTCTGCTCATTTCATTCTGCATCAGTTCATGTAGGTTCTTCCAGTTCCTATTGTAATATGGAAACGCATACTGCCATATTTTCCTCCAGTTCATCAATCCTTAGAGAACAGTAATATTCTATCACCATCAGATACCAAAATTTGTTCAGCCATTCCCCAAACAAGGGAAACCCTCTCATTTTCTCTTTTTTGCCACTATAAAGAGTATGGCTATAAATATTTTTGTACAAACATTTTTCCTTATTATCTCTTTAGAGTATAAACCTAGTAGGGGTGTTTCTGGATCAAAGGGTATGCATTCTTTTATAGCCCTTTGAACATAATTGGAAATTGCCTTCCAGAATGATTGGATCAATTCACAACTCCACTAGCAATGCACTAGTGTCCCAATTTTGCCACATTCTCTCTAACATTTATTATTTTTCTTTTACTGTCATATTGGCCAATCTGCTGGATGTGAGGTGGTAACCTCAGCATTGTTTTGATTCACATTTTTCTAATTATGAGAAATTTATAACACTTTTGTGCTTATAGGTAGTTTTTGATTTTTTAATCTGAAAAATCACCTATTTATGTCTCTTAAACATTTGTCAACTGAGGAATGGCTTGATTTTTTTGTATAATTGACTTAGCTCCTATAAGTGGTATATTAAGCTCTGGCATCTACCTGTAGAGTATAAAATTCTTGAAGACAGGAACTACTTCCTTTTTGTCTATTATTGTTAGTACCTAGTTCAATGCCTGGCACAGAAATAAGCACTTAAATACTGGTGGAATTTAACTGAATTGAATTGAATACTATATTTCTTTATACTGAAAGTTTGTTAACTGCCCACAATCAGGTAAAACTTAACCAAACCAATATTGGTGTCTCCCTTGTTACTGTTCACAAAAGATATTCTATTACATTTGTCTCCATGGTTTAAATTTTTATAATTACCTTGGTGACCAAGAGAGACATGATAACTTTTCCTCCTCTGAGTTACTGTGCTTTTTTTTCATTTCTGGTTTTCCCTTTTCTTGATTTGCCATAATCTCAAGCAAAAGACATCAATTTCATGATTAGGAACATAGTAGACAAATCTTGTGAACATGCCTACAAAAATCACAGGCCTCACAAGCAAATAAGCCCATACTCCCAGAGGTTTATTTTCTCCTACCTTGACATAGGACTTCTCTGTGTCCATGAGCTCCTGGATAACTTTTCTCAGTCGATCTGCATCAGAGAGGTGTCGAGCCAATGGCCTTGGGGGTGGCTCCTGTGCCTCTTTGGGTCCTTCCATGCTATCTGTGCTTGGCTGAACCTCGTTAAAGCTCCTACACAGTGCAGCAATTTGTTCAGCACTCTGAGGAATAATGAGAAATGGAAAAAATGAAAGCTATTTCCTTCCATTATCACCTCTCTCCACTAAAGACAGAAAATAAAAGTGATCACGATTTGCCAACAGAGTCCTTCACAAGAAAGAATTACCTGACATGACAGCTCATATTTCTGCAACATGTTAACCAAGCATTTTCTCCAAAATGGCACTGTAAGTTAGGCTATACAAGCATCATTATCCTTATTCTCAAACAGATTTGGAGGTCAAATGATTCCATATTGGCACAGCTAGCCAGTGGAAAAGATAGGATTTGAAACAAGGTCTTCTGACTTCAAGTCCAGCCTACTTTTCTTCCTCCCCTCCCCAACCCCAGCCCCCCCACCCATGTTAAACCCTTATCTTCTCTCTTAGAATCAATGCAAGTATTCTGCCATGCAACTGGGGCTAAGTGACTTGTCCAGAGTCACAAGACAAGGAAGGATCTGATCCCACCTAAGTGCTCCATCTGGCCTCCTTTTCAGTACTCTCAACCATGGACCATCATTGATGGTCAATTGATCACATCACCTTTTATCACCAAGTATCACCAAGTACTGTTTATAACTGTGCTTTCAATTTTCCATATACATGTTATCATTAAACCTACAGAGGAGAGATAAGGGTTGGGTATGGGAAATGGGAGTGGGATGCAGAGTCTATACTCCATCTGTCATAAACCAGCCCCTTGGGAACAAATATTTGCAGAGATTTCTAAAATGATAGAGACAGACAGATGTTGAATTCCATCTATATCCAAATGCAAGTAAGAAAAAAGTGAGAGTACTTAGTACATATTCTGTGCGTAATTTAATCAAAGATAAAGTCTAATTACTGTGTGATGGCACTACTCAGCAACTTCCCTAACTCTTTGGTTGAAAAGAATCCTTTGGCATGAAGGTCAAAATGGGAGCCAGATGGAATCCTAGATATTCCAGATGTTCAATAGAACCTATCCAGAAAGTAACTCCCTAGCCCTGCTCCCAAAGCCCTAAATCTTCCCAACTCCCCCATTTCTGTTGAAAACAGAAAACACCTCCCAGGTGTTTTCCTCAACAGCCCTCCTCTCTAATCACTGACAAATACTGTGCCATGTCTCTTACACCTGGTCAGTCTCTCGCCTCAAACAACCACTACCTTAATTCAGGCCTTAATCACTATTACCTGTTACCTAAATTATTGTAACAGTCTCCTCATGGGTCTCTCTACCTCAAGTCTGTCCTCACTCTAGTTCATCCTACAGAGCATGACCAAAGTAATTTTCTATAAGAGTACATCTGCCTATATCACTCCTACTCAGCCAATTCCAGTAGCTTCCTATTGCCTCTAGGAGAAATTTCATTCATTCATTCATTCATTCATTCATTCATTCATTCATTCATTCATTTATATTTTTAGGTGTATATGCAGACATATATGTAAATTTATATATATATATACATATATACACACATATATATGTAGTATTGAGAAAGGGAGTATATATATATATATATTTCTTTATATATAAATAACCCCACCTCAGTACTAGTGTCCTACTTTGTATTTTATGATTTCATATATTTCTATTCACTTTATGTCTATGTTAGATCATTTATATTTGTACTTGCTATTTCTCCATTAAATGGGAAGCTCCTTGTTAACAGAGGTTGTCCTGCTCTTTATACCTTTAACCCCCGGCTCTAGCATGATGCCTGGCAGGTAGAAAGCACTTGAGAGATGCTTGTTGATCAATGTGTTACATTCTGTTAGCTCAAAGGCAAGCTTGACTCGAGTCTAAAACCTCCTATGTGACAAGAGCCACAGAACTTGTGGGGACAATGAGGTTGGAACTGGAGAGTTTTCGGGTCTGCTTGGCTTCCTAAGTGTGAGTCCTATTTGGCATCCAAATTCCCAGTATCATTTTTATTAGATGTCAGGTGGCAATCCCACCAGGGCACAGAGAGAGATTGTGGAGTTCACTTCTCTTTCTTTATCAAATTCAGACTTAAGCACAATGTGATGAAGCCTCTTGAGAGTACAGCCAGTTCATCTGCATAGCCTTGCCTGCTTGGCTGAGAACTTTCAAACCAAGGCATCTGAGTGCCTGGTTCAGGACAGACTGCAGTTTCACTGTGAGGAACTTCTGTGAGACCATATATCACTTGTTCACTTTTAACTTCTTTCCTAACTAACTTTAAAGCAAAATTTGTTTTTCTTCAGCTTTTTGTCAACTTGCCAAACAAACTGCACTCAAGTTATTTTTTAATCAATACCTTTGGTCTTAATATCACCCCTATTTCTCAATATGTCTTTCTTCCTTTCTGCCACCCCAAATCCTGTAAGAGGAAAAAAAAGCAATTCATCCAAAAAAAGAATTGACACATCCACCAAGTATGACAGTACTATTGTTTTCCCCATTCTTCATCCTCTCCACCTCTGCAAAAAAGGGAAGAAAGTGCATTCTTGTATTACTTCTTTGGAGCTAAGAGTGATCATTATAATTATACAGCACTCTGTTTCAGTCTCTTTTTTTTTCTTTCCTCTTCTATTATTGTATTTATCCATTCTTTCTTAAAGGCAGAATTTCAGCTTTGATCATTTTTCTTTGTAGTTTTTTTTTTTTTTTTTAACATTTGGTTTGCTGACTTTGCAAAACGGAAAAGCAAGACAAAATTGTGAAGGATGTTAGTTGACCTTAGGACCCTAAGGTCTTTCTATATAAACACTAACAGACAAAGGTAAAAGATCTTCAAAGAAAAACACTACAAAGATGGAAAAATGAAGCAGTTACCCCACTGAACTCTACCAACATTCCTCTCTAAACAACTTAAAAATAACACCTCAAATCAAATTTTGGAACAGCAAAGCCAACATAAGATTGGGATAAGACATCTTTCCAGCTATAAAAACTTAGGAAATCAGTAAAAGAAGTCTGTGACATGTAGTTGTCACTCCAGAAATGCTAAGGAGGTCAGATAACTCATCTGAAAGCAATTACAGGGATCCCTTTGCTGGCAATGATTGGCAACTCTCCTGCTCACACATAGTTCTGGGGCATAGTTCTAGGGAAAAGAGGAGCTTGGCTACCTGAAAACTATGATCAAAGAGCCTAGAAATCATATTTCAAGAAAATATCAGGGAAAACTTCCCCAATAGCTTAGATTCAAAGGACAAAAAGAAAACAGAAAGAATCCACCAATCACTTCTTCTACCCAGAAAAACTGAGTATAATCCTTCCAAGGAAAAATGAATATTTAACAAAATGGAGGATTTCAAACATTCCTGATGAAAGAAACAGAGCCGAATACAAAATTTGACTTTTAAATACAAGACTCAAGAGAAACATTAAAAGGTAAACATGAAAAAGTAATCATAAGGGACTCTGGGAAGTTAAACTGATAGGTAACTCTAAAGAACTTTGTCATTATTAGGGCAGTTAAAAATTTATATAGGCAGAGGATATAGGTGTGAATAAATAGATTACATTGGAATGATCTCCCAAAAAAAAAAAAATGGAGGAGGAAAGAGGGATGCACTGAGAAGAAAGAGGGAGAGGTAGAATGGGGAAAATGTTCTCACATAAAAGAGGCACACGAGGAAGAAATTTGACAATCAGGGGGAAATAGGGGTAGAGGCACTGGGCAGTGCTCGAACTTCACTCTCATCAGAATTGGATCATAGAAGAATATATATGTGTGTGTGTGTGTGTGTGTGTGTGTGTGTGTGTGTGTGTGTGTGTATTTATATACATAAACACCCACATGGAATATAACTTATCTCATAGGGAAATTGGAGGAAAAGTAAATAAAAGAAGGAGGGGAGGGTGAAGGGAGACAGTGGTAAGAAGCAAAATACTTTTAAAGAGGAACAAGATAAAAGAAGAGAGAGGAAGATGCAGAAGAATAATGTATAGGGAGAAATACACCATAAGCATAACTGTGAATGAGAATGGGATAAATTTACCCATAAAATATAAGCAGATAGAAGGATGGATTAGAAACCAGAATCCTACAACATGTTGTTTACAAGAGATACACTTGAAATAGAAAGACACAAATAGAATTAAAATAAAGGGCTGGATCTGAATCTATTATGCATCAGCTGAAATAAAAAAGGCAATAACAGCAATCATGATCTCAGACAAAGCAAAAGCAAAAACAGACCTAATTAAAAGATTTAATCAGAGAAAGTACATTATGCTCAAAGGTACCACTGACAATGAATATAAAAAATATTTTTGTAAGTTTTTCTGATAAAGATCTCATTTCTCAAATATATGTTGAGTATAAAATTATATCAAATTTATAAAAATAAGAGTCATTACCCAATTGATAAATGATTACAGTATCTAAACAGGCAGTTTTTAGAAGAAGAAATGAAAACTATCTTTAGTCATGTGAAAGAAATGCTCTGATTCATTATTGACATAAGAATCACAAATAGAAACATTTCTGGCATACCACTTCACACCAATCAGAAATGACAAATGCTGTATGGAGTGATGGAAATATAGATACACTAATGCACTGCTGGTGGAGTAATGAATTGGTTCAATCATTCTAGAGAAAATTTGGAACTATGCCCAAAGGGCCATAACACTGTACATGACCCAGAAACACCACTATTGCATCTCTATCCCAAAGAAATAAAAGAAAAAGAACAGGACCCATATGTACAAAAATGTTTATAGCAGTTCTTTTGTGGGTGGCAATTGGAAATTGTCAATTAGAGAATAACTGAATAAATTGTGAACTATGACCATGATAGAGATCTATTATGTTAAGAAAGGACAAGTGGGGTGGTTTTCAGAGAAAACTATATGAATTGATACAAAGCAAAGTGAGAACCAGATCATTGTACACAGAAACAGCAATGTTGTTATGATAATCAATTGTGACAGAGTTGGCTAATGTGATTTAATACAATGATCCAAGATCATTGCGAAGGACTCCTGATGAAAAAAAATGCTATCCCCCTTCAGAGAAAGAACTGATAAACTCAGTGCAAACTGAACTATAATTTTCTCACTTCATTTTTCTTGCTTTTTTAAAAAAATGGCTAATAAGAAAATGAGCTTTGTATGATTTTACATGTATAATGGCTATCATTTTACTTGCCTTCTCAGTTCACATGGGAGGGTATGAGAAAGAGAGGGAAAGAATTAAGAATTCAAAATTTACCAAAAAAAAAAAAAAAGCAATGTTAAAAATAAATGAAAATGTCAAAAAACTAAAAGAGACAAGAAAAGAAAAACATTGCATTGACATAATATGCTTGTTCATCTGTAAACATTATATGACTATACTCTGTCTCTCTGACTATAGTTTCTTCAGTGCAAAAATTCTTAAAGTCAACCCTTCAACTCATGAAGCATTTATTAATTATCTACCGGATGGCTAGTACTGGGCTCAGTACTGTGGTATATATAAAAGAGGCAACTGACCTCAAAGACTAAAACTAATAAAGCAAATATACCAGATATTTAAAACAATTTGAATACAATACAGTTATTTAGAGACATGCACAAGACCAGTGGTAAGATTAATTATGTAAATAAGAATTTTGAGAATGAAAACAATACTTTGGTTAAGTAGAATTGGGGTATTCAAAATGGGGCTGTAGCATAAATAAAGGTTCAGGGACAGTAATGTGTATATGTATTTTTATGAAACGGCAAAAAGAACCGACTGCAAAAGAACAGCTGAGCTGAAGAGTATTCTTCAAATGCAGAGAGAATTCCCAAATCTGTAATTCAATTCAGTAAGCATTCAGGAAGCAAACCCTTCCCTTCTGTCTTAGAATCAATACTAAAATTAGTTCCAAGGCAGGAGGCTGGTAAGAGGTTGGAAGCTGGAGTTAAGTGACTTGCTCAGGGTCACACAGCTAAGAGGTGTGTGAGGCCATTTTTTAAAACTGGAACTTCTGTCTCTAGACCTGGCACTCTTTCCCCTGAGCCACCTAGCTGACCTTCAGTAGCATTTATTAAGAACCTTTTATGTGTTAGGCTCTAGGGATAGAAAGATGTTTGTTATCATTAGGGAGATCATATTCTACTAGGAGGGGCAACTTTTACAGAACTAGAAACAAAAAATTTATACAAATGATTTCAGGAAATGGAGAGTGAGAACCAGTAGTGATTACAGACTTAAAAATGGCCTCAAATAACATTTAGTATTTGAGTGGAGCCAGGGATACCAAGAGAGGAGACGGGAGAATTCCATGTATAGGGAACAAATTGTGCAAAGTCATGGAGATGGGGAATAAAATGCTACATACTGGGAATGGCAAGAAGGCCAGTTTGGCTCTGTGTTTGTGTGTAACTAATGAGCATCAAATCTGGAAATGTAATACTTGTGACTGTAGGAACATCATATCAGTTTTAGAATGTTCATCCTTTAAAAAATGTTTGGACATAAACTTTGGTTCTGAAGTTAAAGCTTCAATCAAAACTTCAGCTAAAGAAATTCACAATAATATAATATGCTTCTAATTCAGAACATTCATTTGAAAAGCAATGATTAACCATGTGCTGAATGCAGAGCTTGGTTGGACACAATGGGACAGATACAGAATTTTTTGCTACTCTTGAAAGCTTAAAGTCAAAGAACCTTAACAGTTGCCAAATGGGGTAAAAATGAATCTCCAACGTGGCACTGAAACTGCCAGCTTTAATCAAAAGAGAGCCAATTGTTCTTGACTTTAGCTGCAAGGAGAACAGCTTGGAAAGCCCAGTTCTTGGCCATATGTGTCCAGAGAAATTTATTTCTCTATGAACCTCACAGGAAGAGTAAAAGCAGGTGCAGGTCATTCTCAAGATGATGAAATGCCTGGGCAGAATGCACGTCCTGGGCCCCGAGAGGAGTTCAGGGTTAGGTTATCAACACCAGACATGTTTCAGGGTCATGTGGAACCCCTTGAGGACTTCATGCTACTTCCTAAGTGGATTCAGGTACTCTGTAGGTTCTCCTCCTTCCCAGACACTAACATAAAGAAATACTAATCAGAAAGGTACTCCTCCAACTCGGCTGCATCCTGATGAAAAGATACCTTTTTACTATTTCCTATGATACATACTATTCGTTTTTATGCTATATTGTTCTCTTTAGTAAGATACAAGTAATAAAACTAGCAGTGCCAGCATCCTCTGTGCATAAGGAAGGCAGGCACTGATGACGACCCCATTGCCAGGACAATGTGTGTGTTTCATATGGCTACTCCAGGATTAGTCACGGTTTTGCACTGAGTTAGGCTCCCTCTCAACATACCCTTCTCATAACCAAGGTCATACGTTGCAAGTAGCTGGGGTAAGAGACACAGACTACAGCAATGGAAAAAAACCGAAGGGGGCATTGGAGACACAAAAGCAAAAATAGCCTAGACCCTGCCCTCAAGGAGCAGATAGTCTACTGACATTCCAAGATTCATTCACTCTCATTCCTTACAAAGCAATTTTACATGCAATCTTGAACACTGACAGATTCGGGACTGTGGAATCTATATTAAGCATCATATATATACTGCATAAAATAGAATCTGACAAAATGCACCATAAGTTAAATGGCATCTGGTTAGATTATAGCGTTGCTGTGCTGGATGTCAAAAATCACACCTAACAATACAGTGTTAAAATAGTGAGATTTTTAAAATAAAACATCTTGCCATTTTTGTAAAATTATTTTCATTTTAAAAAACCCTTTGGGCTAGAGTAATGTACAAAATTATATTAGCAGAGATTCCCCCAAATATATACATGTACACACACAGCAAAGATACTTTTTTGGATACCACAGGTCAGGAGTAGAGATTAAATTTCAGAACATGTTCTCAACTTTGGTTAGTTTAGACTCTAGAGAAAGTTGAAGATTTCATGTTATATGTGAAGAAAATATGGACCAGAAAAAGGAACCATTCTATGACAGTTTGCCTTCTGGTATACTTTAAGGAGTATCATTCAGTCGTTGTGCTAGAGCTATCAGGTTCTTATTTAATTCAAGATAACATATAACTTCTGAAAAGTTTAGGAACAAATACAAGTGGGTCTGGGTAAGATAGTTACAGGGATTTAATTCAAGGAAGATTATGTGTTTATGCATATATAAATATGTGTGATTTTGGAAAATTTATTTCTCTCCTCTGGGTCTGATCTATAAATGTTTGGCCTATGGGGATTTTAGGGTCTCTTTTAGCTCTAAAGCCTATGATTTTGTGAGCTACAGTTGAATAGGATACATGACAGGAAAGGGTAAAAAGGAGTCTTTCCATCAAGCAGCCTAGTTGAAAGAGTTGTTTAGCATTTAGTCTCAGTTTTTCCAACAAACTCATTGTCATATCTTGGGCAAGTTATGTAACTTCCCAAATCCACAGTTTATTCATCTGTGAAATGGGCATAACAATACTTGAACTACCTACCCACTTCATAAGTTGTTCTATCAAATGATACAATGGGTATGAAATACTAAGAAAGCCTAAAAAATTTAAAAATAAGCCATTATGATTTTGTCAAGGAAAACAATGTTACCACATTTCATTTTCCTTGGATGGTGTATGGACTAAAATGTGGAAAGAAGCTGGAGTATTTGGTCAAAAAAGCCTCAGATTATAAAGATCTATATCTCAGATTATAAAGAGCTGAGGGAGCACTCTTTTGAGGCAATTCCGGACACCCATCTACAGAGATTCCTAGAAGCACCTGAGGGACACTTACTACTCCAAAGCAGTGGAGATCGTGCCAGGCCTGGCATCAGGAAGACCCCTCTTCCTGAGTTCAAGTCTAGCCTCTGATACTTAACAGCAGTGTCACCCTGACCAAGTTACGTTACCCTGCTTGCCTCCACTTCCTCATCTGTCAAATGAGATGGAGAAGGAAATTGCAAACCATTCCACTATTTTGCCATGAAAACTCCAAATACAGTCACAAAGAGTCAGAAAGCATTAAAAAATGACTAAATAACAATAGCACAACTCCAGAGTCAAGAAAGACTTGGGAGAGAATCAAAGCTGTGAGACTTAACAAGAAGTCACAGACTTGGATGAGTCACTTTACTTTAAATCTCAGTTTTCTCATCCATGAAACAGAGTTAAGAATTCTAGCAAATTTCTACCTCATAAAGTTGTTGCATGGAACATACTTTTTTAAAACTTTGATGTGTGATATTTTGTAATGCTCAAGACTCCCTGGGTGCCAGTGGGAACTGAGACAAACAGAAGTGAGACCATTATGGGTAGCAGAGAAAGCTGAAGCAACTCCATTTCGTCGACAGACCTTCCCTCTTGCCCTGGACCCCTGTTTGTGTCCCACCATGCCTCACCACCTTGCATCTTTCTTGTTGCTCAAACAGTGCTATCTATTAGGATGGGATCACAAGAGACAGTTAATCTGAAGAAGAACTCCTCCTGTCACTATGAGCCTATCCGATCATGGGATAGACACCACTTCCCTTATTCCTACCCTGTGAGCCTCCCAGCAATAGCTCTGTCCAATCCTGAGGTACCCCAAAGCCAATTCATCTGCTCCCTAAATTGAAACCTATATAAGCTCCAGCTTTCTATTTCTTCAGGAGTCTCTGCCAACATACCCTCACTGATTCCTAAATTTATGGTACTGGTTTTGTTGCAGCATCAACAATTTCACCCACATGCCTTCAGCACCCAGAGTAAGAAAGCAGCAAGTTCATTTCTCATTAGTCATATGCCCATTTGCTGTTAATTCTTCACAGGATTCTTAAGGCCCAAGACTATGTGAAAAGCCCAAGACTATGTGAAAAGCTTAGGATCTCTCTATCTAAAACCTCCCCTTTAAAGTACTTTTGTAAAGTAAGCACCAGACTTACAAGAGGAACTGAAATGACCTAATTATACATGCATATAATGAAGAGAACTACAATCTTCAAGTATTCAAATTTTGTTTAATTAAATCTTAATGTGGATATGGCCAAAGACTTGTTTCAATTCTCTGCTCTGCTATGCAATGGTAAACATTAAAAATTTCGGGTTTATGTATCACTTTTCTCCTGAGTTCAAAACAAATGTCATGTATAGGAATGTATGTACATTATCTATACACATATGCATACACATATAAATGAAAGCAATCTTGCCTTTTAAAAAATACTTTGTTGGAAAACAGGGTTGTTGGCAAAAGTTTTCATTTTTAAAAGTTGCATAAGGCAAATGTTTACTAACAATAGCTAGATACTATTTATAGATAGTATAGATGAGGACTCTAAATGGGGACTTCCTTGTTTAAAAATCTACATACGAATACAAATTCAATTTTCTTATATTGCCATTATAAATGTCTCCATTTGCAGGGAGCCCAAAGTAACTTCTTAAATGCTGAAAAAAAAAAAAAAGCCCGAAACTTTTTGATATAATGAAGGCCCTTCTCTCAGATTCTCTGATGAATCTGGATAAGGCTTTACTAATCCAAATGCTGAGTCACTAATGTGACTCTTCCTAACCTTAAACATGTGCAATTCGTTTTCAATTTTAAAATTTTCATGACAGCCTCCTTTTAAATTGAATGAATAAAACTCCCCTCTATTAGAAGTAAGTTTTTTGCTTTGCTCAGATGCAAGGAATCACAATTTGAAGCTTTTCATATTCCTTATAACTTTTAAAACCTAAATAAAATTAATTGAAAGTAGAACACATTGCATAATAAGTGGAACCATTTAAATTCTATTGCTGACATTTTTTTGTGAAATATATAGCTCTACAGGAATTTCTTTACTTTGTTAGATGTTTAATCTGGTTGGCATCTAATGGCTATATTTTAGCTTATGGCATTGATACCCATTTAGGGATACAGAGTACCATAGATTTTCTTCTATAAAGAATCTGCTTACTCCTGGGTTCAAAAATATTTCCAACCAAGAATGTTTAGCTGAAAATATTTAGAAAGGTTTAGAAAATGTTTTTATAATGTTTCCAGAAAAAATAATTAAGATGAAGTTATGGTAGTAGTGGCCCTATTGGCTAGTGGTGACAGTAGTAGAGTTGTGAGGAAGATTAGTTAGTAATTAAGTATTAAGGTTGGACCTAGCAGGAAGGGCTGGAGCATTCCAAGATGGAATGAAGGAGCAGGAAGTAGTGCTTGGGCTCTGAGAGAGACTCCATTAGTGGTTGGCACAAACTGTTGCTAGCTCTGGGAGATCTCAGACCTGCATCCTGATTGGTGATGGTAATGGTTGGCACATCTGTAACACTTTGGGGTTTTAAAGAGCTTTTACACATAGTTGTTAACATTCAGTAGTTTCAATAATGTCCAATTCTGTGTCCCCATTTGGGGTTTTCTTGTTAAAGATAATGGAGTGTTTTGTGATTTTCTTCTCCAGTTCATTTTACAAATGAGGAAACAAAGGCAAATAAGGTTAAGTGACTTGCCCAGGGTCAGTGTCTGAGCCAATAAGTGTCTAAGGCCAGATCTGAACTCAGATAGACGAGTCTTTCTGACTTCAGGCTCAGTACCCTACTATTTTTGCACATATGAGACCTTTAGAAAAATCTTGTGTGAGATAAGCGCTATTATTCCCATTTATACATTAAGGAAATTCATGCCCTCCACAAGTTGAATGACTTGTCCAAGTTCACAATTAGTAAAGCTATGAGGTGGGATTCAAACTCATGTCTTCATTCTGAGTTTAGTGTTCTCCCCACAATACCATAATATACCTGCAGTCATGTATTCCTCATTTAAAATGGAGCAAGTCAGCTTCAGGAAAAAGAAGTCATCATTTAGGAAGCTGACAAACTAATGAATGATTGCCTATATACATGTATATGTATGTATGTGTGTGTGTGTGTATATAGATATAGATATAATTTTTTTAAAGGCTGAATTTCCTTATCTTGCCCAGGCTGGAAATGCAGGAAACCACTAATGGCTGGTATAGCTTTAATCTACTAATGGACAATTTCGCCCTTTCTTTTGATGACTTAGTGGCTCTCTCTGGTTTCCTTGTCCCACACCTAAGAGTTAACTATATAGATGCCAAATTTAGTGTGGAAAGTCAATCAGCATTGCTTACTGTAGCTCAGAACTCCTGAGCTTAAGACATCCTCCATGCTGACAACTTGGGCATTTGTGATAATAGTCAATTTTCTTGTACTCATGAACATAACCATTTGTCACATTATCTATTATAACCTATAACCTCTCACATCTCTCAAACAATATGGCTAAAATGAAGGCTCTATTTAAGTGAAATATGTTTTCCTAGTTGCCCTTAAATACATTCAACTACCAGTTCTGAATAAATCACTTTCCAGGAATTTGAAAGGAACAGCAGTGGTATTCAGTGAACCACTGACTGAGAAATGGAGGGTGAAATAGAACTGTTCCCACTCCCTCAGAAAAGGTAACATGATACATGTAAAACTCGGTGGAATTGTGCATCGGGCTACGTAATTGGGCTACGGGGAGGGTGTGAGGGAGTTGGGGGGGGGGGGAGAGGTGAGGGAAAGAACATAAATAATGTAACCATGGAAAAATATTCTAAAAAAAATTAAATTAAATTAAATAAAAGATAGCATGGTATATTCTTTAACCTACGGGCTGGTTAGCTTAGCCCAAGTTCCTTATAAACATTTGTGATGTATTATTAGAAGGGTGGATTGTGGACTTTTTTGAAGATAATATAGTGATCACTAAAAGCCATCAAGAATAGACTACTGGCTTTCTTGACAAGGCTTCTAATCTAGTAGATTAGATGAATGTAAATATATAGTGAAAAATTCTATAATAATTGTAAGTAACCACAAGTAAAATGGGTTTCTCAGTAGATAGTGGGTTCCCTGTTACCATGGATTATCACCTAGAAACTGGGTAGTCATTTGTCAACACTATTGTATAGGAGATCCTCATTCTGGTACTAGATGCTAGAACTCAGGTCCCTTCCAAACCTTCAGAGTCTCTGCATGTATGAATGGATGTGAACCTCAACAAATTTCCTATTACTCTGAAACATTTCCAGTGGAAACAACACATTGCTACTCCTTCTCTCCTTTGAATAATCATAAAAAGATCCAGTACAGAGCATTATATAAATGCCATGTTACCTTTAAGAATGGTTCCACTCTGGAAAAACAACAACAACAGATGGTCAATCTAGCAATTAAAAAGTAAATGTCTCTGGTCACTGAATATTTCTGTGTTTCAAAGCCAAATATTCAATTAAATTTGTATTATTCATTGGTTGTATTGTCCACATTTCATTTACAATATACTTAAAATGGCTCTTTTTGTCTGTATTACCAAATAAATAAATAATTTAATTACAGTCTTCTAGAGAGAAAAAAATAGATCCAGGAGCAGTGTTCCAAGAAGTGAGTAATTCAGTAGAAGAAAACACCTTCCCACTATCCCTTACCAAAAAGGCAGGTTATCTAAAGATTGTATAACATCCTTTCTTTCAATTACAACATAATCTAGCCTACTCAAGGTTTACTTTGAACAACAGATCAACTTAATGAATCATCTATAAGGAAGTTTGAACTAGTTATGTTTTTTATGGAATGGAAAAATTGAAGCCCATCAAAGAAGTTAAGTAGCTTCCCTGAAAGTGTTAATTAAAGGAAAAGCAAAAGGGCAGGCAGGTGGCACTAGCTGTGTGACTATGGGGCAAATCAACGTAACCCCAAGTGCCTACGCCTTACCATTCTTTGGCTTTGGAACCAACACTCAGTAGTGATTCTAAGATGGAAGGTAAAGGTTTTTCAAAATGAACGAAGGAAAGTAGAAAGAAAAAGTATTGTTTTGGGGGTTTTTTTGGTAGCAATAATGGAAGCCAGTCTTGTTCCAAGGGCAATGTACAATCAAAGTTTTCCAGGTTTTAACTTTATTATTTCCCTTTTTGTTTCTCTTAAATTACTTTTCATTTTAGAGCACCTTTATTTCCAAATATACCCCTTCCCCTTCTCCTCAAATACCAGGCTGCCTCCTGCCCCAGAGTATTCTCTGACTCTGTGAATAAGATTAATGTGAGAGGGGGGAAAATAATTCAGCAAAACTAAGCCCCACATTAACAGGATCTGCTAAGATATGCAAAGTTTCACACCCAGTCTCCCAATTTCTTCCAAGAAGAGAGAGAATGAATTTGTAGTTCTAGTTCAGGTTCTCTTCCCCCTTCTGACATCTTCAGGAACAGCCTACTGGATCTCAAAAGCACCATAGCCAGAGATCACTGTTAGGACCTCAAGAACAGAGAACTGTAGCAATATGAACAGAACCAACAAAAGTGTTAAGGCACTAGATCCTGTAATGTCACTTGTAGCTATCTTTTCCTATCTTCAACAAATCTATCTCCAAGGTTGCCCATTTGGCAGTATAAATTATAAGCATTGAAGTAGGTTGATTTCAAATGAGATTCCTTATAGAAACCATTTTATGTGGAGGAAAAAAAAGACCTTTTATGAGCCTTGAGAATGGGCATGCACCCTTTCTGAAAATATCCACTGGCTGTCTGCCTGGAACATGCCAGTTACCTAAAGCTTAGTGAGAAGTAGTTACTACAACCTAGAGCATTTCTTTCTACCACTCATTTTAAGTAATGGATAGTCTCATTTCATTTCAGTAATGGATAGTATTATAAGAGATAGTAGAACACAAATTCACAGTGATACTCCATTATGTCATCACAGTCTTCTCAGTTACAACCTCTCTGAACTCCAGATCTTCTTTAAAATGCCATCATATGTGAAATATCTTAAAGGCTCTAATAAAGATGCTTTGAAGTATTCTTTAGAAGACAATTTCTTGAAAGTTTGCTTTTAATTGCTACAGGGTATTACATTTAATTTTTCACCATTTCAGTTCAATCCAGTAGCTATGTGTTAAATGTGTTACACTGCACATACAAAAGTGAATAAGAGTCCCTGCCTTCAAGAACTATGTGTCTTGGGAATAAGAGTTGGAAGGGGGTTGAATATATTTGTATATATAACTATACATTAGAAAATTATTAATGCATGGTGTTCATTGAGTTCATAAAAATTTGGCGAATGAATTACTATTAAATGAAAGAAATAATGACTTGAAAGATGCAAGGATGACATTACTTCTAACTGAAGAAATCAATGAATTTGTCACAGAGGAGGTGGTTTCAGATTTGGACCCTGAAGGTAGAAAAGGGTTTATGTAGGGTTCCGGATATAAACGAATCATGAAAATATTAAAGATATATTCAAAAGCTGACTCTAATGAGCAAAGTGTTCATGGACCAGATTTATAGATAGATTTCTAATATTTCCCATGATTGATTTCTGAATCCTTGAATTGAATTGGGACTCAAATTTTGTGGAACTCAAACCTCTCCCTTTGTCTGCAGTCTGGAAGGCTGGCATGCAATGTCTATAGCTTTTTTGTATGGCAAAGACACACACTCAACTTTGAATGAGATGGTGCCAAGACTACAGAGGAAGTAGAACTTCCAAATGAGCTTCTGATCGGGGCATGTCTATGCCATTAGGTTGGTATCCTTTCTTTTGTCTTGTTGATTGCCAATATGATGCTAATGTTTCTATCACACCACCCTGTTTGATTGACAATCCCATATCCCCCATTCCTTGAAAACTCAATAAAATTCAGTTCACCTGTCTCCTCCAGACTCTCTCTATCCAACAGAGGAGGAACTGGCAGGCTGGACGTGATGCTGAAGAATCCTGTGTCTCTTTGTTTTCTCTGTCCATGTCCTTTCTCCCATAATCTTTAACCCCTCCACCCATATTCCCTCAGTCCCTAGCTTCCCTTCCAGGTGCTCAACCCACACAAGATCTTATAGCAGCAGGCTGCTACAGTTTAAACTGGAAAGATTGGAGATAAGAGAGAAGAAATGTGTTATAGGCTTAAAGGACTAATGTGTAAATTCAAAGCAGGGAAAGGGCAGAAAGAGACTTTGGGAAAAGTAAGCAGTTTAGTTTGGCTACAATAGAATGCACCAAGAATTCCATGAAATAAGATTGGAAAAATAGGTTAGAGTCAAAATATTGAGGTCTTAAAGACCAAAAAAATAAGTATGTTCTTTATTCTGTTGGCAATGGAGAGCCAAGGATGGTTTTAGAGCAATGGTATTGTGACTACAGTAGTGTATTGAGGAATGTTAATTTGGAAATGATGTGATGAATGGAGACAAGGAAAAGGGAGGAAGGACAATTTCAAAAGCACTGCTAGGAGGACATGAGGAACTAAAAGAGGGTAGTACTCTGAAGTAGGGGGTTTGGGGTAGGAGTGGACATAAGTTTTGAAAACAATAGAATTTGACAACTTAAGAACAGTATTAAAAGTTACAGAAAGTTCAAGAAGAATGTGGAGGATCAAGTGGCCAGCAGAGAGGGAAAGGCATAGTCAAAAGAACACTTGATTGGGTATCAGAGGACCTGAATAAAATCTCATATGTAGATCTACTCTAAATATGTAGGGCTGAGACTATCACTTCCAAACAAGTTTTATTAAGTGTCTGCAAATGAACAATAGAAGAAAATGGTAAGCCATTCCAGGATCTTTACCAAAAAAACCAAATGGGGTCAGGACTAGTCAGACATGACTAAAACAAATGAACAAATTTGGCACAAGGATATAAATTTAAAATGTGACTCGGGGCTGTAAAAGCAGAAGTTTGAACTAGATGCTTTGTAAGTTTTTCTCATCTCAAACAAATAAGGTAAATAACACCTTTTATGTACAGAGCATTGTGATTACCAATAGAGAGAATGATCTTTACTTGCTGTTCGATGGGAAGACAACACAGGAGTTTTTAAATGCAAGTTAAAGGAAAGGGTAAAGCAGCAAAGTAAGTGGTAAATGTCTCTTCTTTCATGTAATCTTGATCATTTTAGGACATTTCCTAGTAAACACTGGGCTGAAAGTATGCTTTCCCAAAGGCTCTTGGGGGTCAGCTTCCTGGGTTATTCCCAAAAGGATCTGAAGAGACAGTCAAGAATGCCCGGCCGGTTTGACTTGTCTGATAAATGCTGCTTCCTCTCTCCCCTTCCACCAGAAGCTTGCTTGCCCTGGATGGAGCAATTGGTTGCAGGTGGGCCTGGCTGGTCCCTTCTCCACAGGAGGGATGGCTGGCACTCCTGTGCTCTAGTGCCTTTCTACTCCCTGGCAGTTGGTTGGCAGTTGTTGCTGGTGGTGATGAGAATGGTGGATCTCTTCTTGAGAATTTCTCCCCTCAATGATGGTTGTGGGAGCTAAGAAGGAAGCTGGTCTGAATGATCTGAAGGTCCTGGGCTGACTCTATCAGAACCTGAGGAGAGCTAGTAGTCAAGATCTTGGTTTGGCTTGCCTGGCTCACATGGCTTTCTGGCTCCAAGACAAGGTGCCTTGTGGTTTCAACTGACTGGTTCACCTGCCCTGTGAGTGGCTATTGGTTGGTAATAGTGAGGATGATTGATCCCTTTAAGTCCAATAATTTCTACAGTTTGACAATTAGGTCATAATTGATCTTGGAAAGAAGAGTTTTAGTGACATGGGGAGAACAGGAAGAAGTGAATTCATCTCCAAATTCTTTCCAAGAAGAGCTGAGGAAAGTGGGGGTTTAAAAACAGCTTATCTGTATGACGGCAGAATTTGTTAATGAAACAGCCTTTTATGTAGGATGTGATGTACAGGTTTTCACTGTACTACACGCCACTTTCTAAGGTGAGTCAGAACTATTTGCTTGAAGGCACAGGTAAATGCTTCTTTAATATGTTGCTATGACAACATTCAATTACATTTTTAAAAAGGGTTGTCAATAGCTTTGCCCCAAGTTTTTAAAATTCAGTCTTGATTTTATTCTACTTAGCAGATGATAAGCTATGCCACAGACTCAGGGGGTCATTCCCTTTATTCCTACTAAGCATCTGTAGTATGGCATGCCAAGTGTTAAACAGGAGGTGAAATGGGGACATTTTTGCATTTCCTTGCTTCATTTCTTCTGTTTGATTTCTTACTTATAAGGCAGAGTTCAGAAATAGAGATTAAAATAGAAGCGCCCTTCATTACCAAAGACATCACAAAATGAATTCTAGTATTTCTAAACAGTTGTTTGATTCTTTCAAAAAAAAATGAACTTTTTAAGCTTCTTTTGGCATTTGGTCAATTCTACTTTTAAAACTGGTATTTTCTTCAGTATTCTTTGTGCCCTCTTTTACCAAGCTTTTCATCATTTTCATTTCTTCATCATGGTTTTCTTTTCATCAGTTTCTTGCATCATTCTCATTTCTTTTCCCAATTTTTCATTTACCTCTTATGTTTCATTTTTTAAATCCTTTTTGAGTTCTTCCAAAAATTTCATTGGACATAATTATGTCGAATTCGCTTTTTTTTTTCTTTCAGGCCTTTATTATAACTGCTTTGACACTGTTTTCTTCTGATGTCTTGATCTTCCCTGTCACCATAGCAATTTATGATCAAGTTCTTTCTCAGTTTATTTTTTTTCCAGTCTATATTCTGTGACTTTTAACTTCACGTTAAAGTTGGGGTTGCTCCCAGGGTACAAGGGGACATTGCCTGAAGTTTCGGGGTTTTCACGCTACTGTTTTCAGGGCTGGATCTTCAAGTCCTTAAATTTTTGGTGTTTCTAGAGTGGTAAGATCTAAAGGGAGGTGTGGTCACCTGGCTTATGCTCTGGTCTCTTATCAGGAAGGGACTTTGTTCTCCTATAGCCACATGTGCTGGTTCTCCCCTTGTCCTTGGAACTATTTTCCCAATTTTTAGTTGATTCTGCTGCTCCATAATTTGATTCAAGGGGTTATTTTTAAATTGTTTAGAGAGGAATTTGGGAGAGTTCAGGTGAGTTCCTGCCTCTACTCTGCCATCTTAGCTCAGCCCACTCATGGTGCACAATTAATTAGTATTTAGCAAAGAAAAAAAAAACTGTCATGGCAGAACTTGCCCTTAAATGTACACAAATGGCATCCAAAGAATGATGAACATTTTAATGACAACTCAGACAGAGAAGAGTTTTTGAATTCAAAAGGTTAATCACAGCATAAAAATACAAAGCCACATCAGAGAATAAGGTTCTCCTGTTCAGAATAATAGTGTGAATTAAAAACCTGAATTGATCTACAAAAAAAATTATTATCCTGCAAAAGTCTCAGTCAGAAAATTAATATGTAAGGAAAGAAATTTAAGAAATGGCATTTAAAAACAAACAAGGTTACTGATAGAGGCAAGAAACGACTTTCTCAAATTCTTGCTGTTTATTTCTTTTTTAATATGTTTTTATTCTTGTGCCATGTTTTTCTACAATCATTAATTAAAGACAGACATTAGTGGAGGAAAGCATCAGTTGAAGGAAAAGAACTGTTTGTGTATTTTTGCTTCAAGATTAAATGCACATGTCAGTACACACCTTTCTAGAACCTAATCATTGAATGTTCAATCCAGGAAGGGCCCCCTACTGTCTTAGTCTAATCCCTTCATATTATAAAAAAAAAAAAAAAAAAAAAAGATGAGAAGAGCAAAGTAACACAGCTTTAAAATAGCAAAACCAGAATACGAACCTGTCTTTTGCCTCCCTATCAAATATGCTCTTTAGGACATTAGCATGCCTTCATGTCCCCCACATCCACGCTCTTTCTACAACTCATTTTTATTTCTCTTAACAGTTGAAAATTACTTATTTATAGGACTATAGAGACTATGAAGAAAGGCATGGAACAGAAGAAAGAGCATAAGCTCCAGAGCCAAAGGACCAGAGATCAAATTCCACCTGAAAATTACTACTTGTATGATGAGGAGGTCATTTAACCTTCCCTAGTCTCAGTTTCCTCATTTCTAAAATTAGAGGATTTGATCAGATGGTTTCTAAGGTCCCTTGAGGCACCAGATATACAATCCTATGATCATAGATTTTTCTCAGAATTTAGTTAAGAAGCTTCAAATAAGGAAGCATATTTCCTAATTGAAATGCAAAAATAAAACTCATGTACCAAAGAGAGTCATTATCAGTAGATATAAGAATCAAAATACTAAGAATACAAATGATTAGCCAGACTGTCAGAATCTAGAAATCATGTATATGAAACATTATGTATATATATATATATATAACCATCTCTAAATTTCACAAAGAGAGGGAATATATATATATATATGTATATATATATATATATATATATATATATATATATATCTTACGATAAACAAAATAGTGGGAAAAATTTACTGAGATTTACTCCTTTTGAAGGTTGGTTGCCCTTCCCAAAGAAACAGGCCAAAGAAAACACAACCTCAGTAACAAAGGAGGAATCTCTCTTCCTTTTTCCTGATAAGCCAACACCTGCAGTGGACACAGACAAAGATTTCTCTGTAGTCTTTTTTTGTTCATGTCTTTTGATGTGGTATTTTAAACAATCTTATCTCAACATAAACATATTTATACTAGGAAATGGCCTTGAAAGGATAGCCAACATTATAAAAGCAAATTCAGAGCAGAAAATTTATAGGGTTAAAGAGTTAAACTGATAATAATGATTAAACAACTCTTCTGAGAAATAATAGCTATGCCCCCTTAAGTAGTACGTTTAAGTTTCCCAGAGCCCTTTTTTTACAACCGCATGAAAAAGTAGCATCATCAATCAATAAGCATTTCCAAAGGACTCACCAACTGCCTGATGGGGTGTTAGATACTGAGGATAAGAATGCAATGAAGTAAACCCTATTCTCAGAAGAAGACATTGAATAGAGCCAAACATTCACAGTCCCAAATACTATCAGTGCTGGAATTTGAACCCACGTCTCTCTTGATGTAAAGTATAGCACTTTTGTGTGTGTGTGTGTGCGCGTGTACAACTGTCCCTACATCGCTGGCTAACAGATTCAATCTGAGAGGTTGGGCTCTCTGTTGTACTGAAATTCTAACATACCTCACTAATGAATAGGCTAAAGCTTTTGCTGAATGTTATTACAGGAACAAAAACCATCACAGGGCATTGCCTTAGTCCTGGCTCTTCCATTTATTAGCTATATAATCTTACCTTCCTCTAATAAACAGGTATTTTGAGGCTAATCGATTTAATTTCCTCATCTTTAAAATGAGTGAGAATTGAATTAGGTGGCTTCTTGGGTCCCTTTCAGCTCTAGATCTATGTTCTTATGAAATTCAAGAGGCTTTATACTGGAAGCCACTTGAGCTTTATGACATGGTCAGACCTGACATTTGAGAATATCAAATAGGCAAATATGCAGAGCAACAGTTCTCAAACTTTTATGTTTTAGGACCCCTTTACACTCTTAAAAATTACTGGAGACTCCATCAAAAAGCTTTTATTTATGTGAGTCACATCGATTAACATTTAGTATACTAGAAACTGAAACAGTATTATTATGAAAATAGTTATGACCTCTTGGACCCCTGAGAGGATCTTGAAAAATCCAAGGGACCATCACAATTTGGAAATCATGGATGTAAAGGATGAATTAGAGATAAAAGCTATGGAAAGGAAGAGATTCTTACAGTAATCCAGATAAGAGATGATATGGTCAGCACTTGAACTACTCTGCTACATAGGCTGCCCTCTGGAAAGGCTTTGAATGAGTCTTTTTTGGTTTTGTTTCTTATTAGATAAATTTTTATTGAAAAAAATTTTATATCACCTAGAATTCTTCTATCCTTCCCTCTCATCCCTCCCAAAGAACTACTTTTTATTACAAAGAATTTTTTTAGGAAAAAAAAAGAATTCTGCAAAATCCATCAATACATTGAAAAAGTCTAATTTTATATGAAATGTTCCACATTCATGGATCCCCCATATTTTCAAAGAAGTGCAGAGTGATTGGATAAATAATTTAACTTCTCTGAGGCTCCCTTTCTTCATCTGTAAATGAGATGTTAGAGTAGATAGTTTCTAAGGTCTCTAGCACATCTTTGAAAGAAAATTTACTGAACTCACCTACTCATGTCTTCATGCTACCAGTGCATACTTGTGACCTTTATAGGGGCCAGGAAAAGATATTCTGACCCTGGCAAGTAGTCAGATTCAATTAATGATCTAGAATAACAATAGGCAACCACGAAGACAGGTGGTACAACAGAAAAGCCCAAAGTTTCATTTACCCCACCACATGAACCTCTAAAATGAAACCAAACTACCACCACCACTACCACCTTCACTATCCTTCTATTTCCTCCCATTTCACTAAGAAATGATTATAGGTCAGGGTCTGTATGGAAAGGCATAGGTATTTCCTGGGTTCTTATGGTCTTAATGGACTACCTGCCTCACAGACTGTGGTGAAGCCACAGGCAAACCATAAAACCAGAGGCCTTTCTCTAGTATTTGTATATAAATACTCTCTTTAGGCAAAACAGTAGGGGTAAAAATGAATCTCCACTTCATTGTCAAAATGTAGAAGCAAAGAAGGTATAACAAATAGAGGAAATCATTCCAGCCCTAGACTTTTGGAAACCGCCCAGTAAAAGAGACCACTTCCCAAGGGTCTCAGGTAGCTCCATGACCCAACCCCCATCCCCAAAATACATACATTTACTTATCTATATACACACACACACACACACACACACACGTTTCCCTCCTAACTCTCCCTCAGGATACTTTATTCTTTTGTGACATCTTTTTGAGTTCCCTCTTCCCTCTTAAATCTTCTACTTCTACTTGAGATTCCTGATGGTTATATAACAAGTGTTATTCACAAAACATACCTTCAGTTAATTTTAATGAGATTTTACCTTAAAAATAGTAGCAATAAATAAGGGTAAGAAGGAAGTAGGGAGTTTTTATGTTCCACAAGTGTTACTAATTGATGCTGCTCCAGCCTCCTAGGTTCCTACTTAAGAGACAGCTCAATTAAAATGATTTTACCAAAATTGAAAATTTTTTTAAATAGCAGCAAGTTTTAAAAAGTTTTTACACTAAGATGTAAACTTAAAAATATATTTATTGCTACCATATCATATACTGAGTTACACTGAAAGTAATAATAACAACACAAACTCCCATTTATTTACATAGCACTTCAAATTCAACAAAGAACTTCTCTTACAACAATTCTCTAAATGATTTCAAAGTTATATGATCATAGAACCTTAGAAGGGACCTTAGAAGACATAAAATCCAATATCCTCACTTTACAGATGAGATCCAGAGAAATGATTTGACCAGAGAAATGAGAAGTGAGCGTAAGAGATGGATTTGACCCCAGAGTTGTTTCATTCTTTGTCCTTTGCCATCCTGCTTCTTTTCTTCAAGAGCAAGGAGACAACTAGATATGACACAAATTCTTAAAACTAATTCCTCTTCACTAGCTAAATCCCAGGCTCCAGGCTATCTGTTGTATATTAGGATCACCATTGTAGAGCAGGAGAATGGACTGACTTTTTAAAAGTCTTATAAATAGTTAAAGTCTGGACTAAACTTCTACCCTTATCTTCTTACACCATGTCCAGAGTTCTTCTCACCCTGACAGTACTATGCCACAATTAAGGACTGGCATTAGGGCCATATGGACTCCTAAGTGCTCCTTGAAACATAATGCTACTTTAGCAACCCTTTGTTTTCTGAGCTATTACAATGTGACATTCTGTTCCATTTGTTTTGGCTTTGCTCTTCATTGATGAGACTTTCTAACATACTGTTATGTCTTGAAATAGGGATAATTTGATAAAGACCAATGTCTGGCTTATAAATACAAAGTTAAAACTTTGCCACTGAAGAGAAAACCAGTAAAATCTATTTTTAAGTTTATCACTGGAAAGGAGAGTCAGTAAAAAAGCATTTTTAAAGCATTTACTAAGTGCTAGAGATGTAAAAGCAAAATAATAGCAACAAGGAATTCATGTTATAATGAGGCAGACAACTATCAAACAATTCTGGGCATGTAAGAAATAGGGAGATAGATACAGATGTGTGTGTGTGTGTGTGTGTGTGTGTGTGTATGTTGTAAATCGATGGTTCTCTCAAAGGAAATCATTGCGGGGGGTGGGGGGGAGGGGAGAATTTCCTGGAAAAATCTCTTGTAGAAGGTTGGATTTAAGCTGAATTTTAAACCAGGAAGCCAGATGATGGAGATGAAGAGGGAGAATATTCTAGGCATGGAGGAAAGCAAGTGAAAAGTTATAGAATTGGAACATGGAGCGCCACATGAGGAACTTAAAAGGTCAATGTCACTGGATATGCAGAGGAGTAAAGTATAAGATAAGTGAAAAAGTAGCAAGGGCTTAAAAGCCAGAGAATTCTCTTTTTTATGATAGAGGAAATATGGAACCACTTGTATTTATTTAGCAGGAAAAAAAATCTGCACTTTAGGAAAAACACTCTGACGGCAGAGAAGAGAGAAAGCATTAAAAGACATTGCCGACATCCCCAACTACTACTCTTTACACGTGACCAGGGCAAACAAACTTATGGGGGTACACAAATAGGTTTCTATGGATAGTTGTTTCCCTTTCATTCAGCTCTTTTAAGACTGGCAGCAAAATAAGTTCAGGTCCTGCTTTCAGTGGTGGTCTACAGGTGGTCCAATGAAGCTGTCATGCATACTCACACACATATAAACACAAACCTTTTTTGCACATGTACTCTGAGGCTCAACCAAACCTGGGACAGATACAAAAGACAAAGTAAATGAGACACTCTGGGAAGAGAAACTCTCTTCTCATTTTTCCATTTTTTAGGATGGCCCAGACACACAAAAAATAACTTTGCCCCCACCCCCAAAAAAAAATCTCACCTGAAAAAACTGACTTCCCAGTCCAGACTACAGCTACATAGAAACAGCACAGCCAATACACTGAGGAATGAATGTCTGCAAAGGGACGCTAAATGACACTGGTGGAGGGCTGTGCAAAATGAACAGCCTCTTTCTAACGGATCATCAGCACAGAGGTGCACACTATGCAATATCCCGGATGCCTTGTGGTTACCACTGTACTGTGGCACATGAAACTTTCTTACACGGAGTGCCCCTTGTTCTGTGGCTGATGAGCAGCCTTGATATGGAACTGTTTTTTTTGTCTTTCCAAAGAAGCATGTCTGAAGACAGAGCATGCTGATTGCAGAAATTATGCAAACTTTGTGGGTTTATGGGCAGATAATTCTGAAATCCCCTAATATAGTGCAAATGCCAGGTCAGCACCTTCTGAGCGCTTTCAAATTAAAATCTATTTTCTAACAGTTGGGTTATTGCGGCTGTTGTTCTTGTTCTAAACTAGGGTGATAGCATGAAAAGGGACAAGAGGCAGTTTGCCAAAGGAGATAAAACATGGAGGGGTGGAGGTGAATGTTAAATTAGAAAACTGTATTAAATCAAAGAGCCCCAAAATAAAGAAATAAAAACAAAGGAAAGAGATTAAAAAGGGACACCTTATAAAGCAAACTTAATTTTTCTTATGTAATAATGACAAAAAGGTTTTTATGGACAGTTAGTTCCCTGTCTTTCATCCTGCTATTAAGAACAGCAGGTGAGTGATTATACCTTGTATAATAATCCAGTCTTGATTTTGAATAATTAGCTACTGATGAGAGACTAAAATTAAATACTAAAACCTAGATGATAATAGCTAACATTTATATAATATCATATGAAAGGTTTGCAAAGCCCTTTACAAATATCTCATTTGGTCCTCACAACAACCCTGGGAGGAAAGTGCTATTATTATCCCCATTTTTAAAATTAGGAAAGTTGAATCACATAGAGGATAAGTGACTTGCCCAGGTCACTCAGCAAATAAAGTGTCTGAGGTGCAATTTGAAGTCAAGTCTTCCTGTCTCTAGTTCCAGCCCTCTATCCAGAGTCACACTAGCTCCCTAAGATCAGTGTCACAGCTGGCTCTAGCCCTTCCAACCCCATTTATTTACCCATCTTCCCCTCCTGTAAGGTTGTCACTACTCCAGGCCTTGCCATAAGCCTCTTTCCCTAAAACTGAAAGTGACAATGTTGACCAATATAATGGAAGCTCCTTAAAGACAGGCACAGTTTCATTTTGTTTACTTCTCGTCCCCATCAATAACTGGTATATAGGGTGCTCCAAAAGTCTTAGCGCACCTTTAAGCTACTAATGCTGGTGTTTAATAACTGTTTGTTGGTTGATTTATCAATACTTATAACAAAATCATCCACATCTATGTTCAGAACTAGTCTGAGGATACTGGTAAAAGCAACAAGCTATTTAGGCTATAACATAAAGAAAACGTGAGAATCCAGAGAACTGTGGCCCAGATATATTTAACCTGGAATCACGGATGAATTCTTCATTTTAATATAATAAAACCAAGTAGCAAAAACTTAAATGCTCAAAAGAAAAGCCAAATTGAAATAAATCAACAGAAGAAAAAGTCCATCTTCTTTGCCAGTGGACAATATCCTATGATTCAGGGGTTCTTAATCTCTTTTGTGTCTTAAGCCCCTTTCTTCTCAGAATATTTTTAAATGCATGAAACACATAGGAAAACAATAGAGACCAATTATATTGAAAGGTAGAGATCTTAAAAAAAGTTTCTTTAGTTCACAGAGGGGCAGCTAAGTGGCTCAGTGGATAGAGAATCAGTCCTAGAGACTGGAGACCCTGGGTTCAAATGTGATCTCAGGTAATTCCTAGTTCTGTGACCCCTGGCATGTCACTTAAATCCAATTGCTTGGTCCTGACCTCTCTTCCACCTTGGAACTGATACTTAGTATTGATTCTAAGACAGAAAGTAAGGCTTAAAAAAAAAAAAAAACCACAAATGCAGAGATTCAAGTTAAGAATCTTGGTGATTAGATAATGTTTCTGTGCAATGTAATTCAACATTTATTAAGCACCTGCTGAGCCTAGGAAGGTCCTGTGCTTGATTCGGGGGATTAAAATGAACTTGTGGCATGTTGGTATAGCTTTTTGATTCCTTGATAATATCAAACACATGATATATAGCATCTCAATGGCACCTTGGAAAAAGATTGGCTTGTAAATAGGGATGCTAATCTGAAAAGGTAAAGGAAAGCAGTCAGGAAGAAGAAAGAACTTGAGTAATTTGTAGACAATTTGAGGAATGGCTCAATTAAATGATGAGGCACTGTTATCCATCCTTACTATACCCAGTGTACCAAGCAGAGCTATTGCTCAAACAACAGCCCTGAACCTGAGGTTCTTTTCTCTTGCCTTGAAAATACAAAAGTAATGGTCTCCATTGTCTTATACATTTTACTAATAGTAAGCTAGTAAGCAAGTTTTTTTTCCCCCCTGAACTTTTGTCTCGGCACTCAAAATTTCAACTTCTTAACATAGGTGGAAGAAATTATTTCTTCGTTAACTACAAAAAATTAAGAAAACTTTTTTTTCAAGTAATAGAGACTTGTATGCCGAATGTGGTCAGTGCTCAACAGCCCAGGAATATTTGGCCTTGAGAACTGGATGTACTTTATATTTTTGAATACTTGTGTGAGATATATGTGTCCTCAAGGTCACTTAGCACTTCAAAAGTATTAAAAATGCTTAATAATTAGCCTTGGGAATAAAGAATAACCACACTATTAGCCTCACCCAAACTCAAGGAAGGTTTCAAGAAGGGTCAGACAGAGCCAAAACTACTGAAAAACAGACTCAAGGAGCACCAGGCTGTGTACAGAGTAAGTACACAATAAATATTTGTTGAATGAAACTGCCTCTTTGGCAGCTGCTCATACACAATGTTCCTTCTCTCTCTGTATACATAATCTTGGGTGTTTGTTTTATGTATATCTTTATGCCTGGAATAAAATTCTTCCCCTTACCTCTGGCTTTTAGAATCTCATGTTTCCTTTGACCACTCAAGACATTTTCTATGGGAAGCCTTTCTCACTGCCTCAAGTTATTAGTGCCCTCCCTCCTAAAAATTTACCTTGTATTTATTTTGTATATATTGATGATGTCTCTTATGCTAAAAGGTAAGCTTGTCCAGGCTAGGGAGTTTTATTTTGGTCTTTTTATAATTCGTCCAATGGTCACAGTGTAAATGATTAATGTATACTTGTTGATTAAGAACCCAAATGAAAGCATAAGTGAGTATGGTATTATGGGAAGAGTACTAGACTAGGAAGGATCCCTGTGGGTTCTGATGCCCTGATGTTTTGATTACCTGACTGGGTGCCTTTCTGTGCTTAAATTCCCTCACTTAGACTAAAGAGTGTTGGACTGAAGTTTTTTTCAATTCTATTACTATGAAAAATTAAATATTGTACTCTGTATAATGTTTTTCCCTTAGCTACTTCCCCTTTAAAATGAGGAAAATGAAGATAAAGGTATGGAGAAGAATTATTTTTTTGGATCATAATCCTGGCCTGTCATTACTACTCTTTACAATATTCATTTTTCTTTGAGGTTTTCATTCTTATTTATTGAAATAGAGTTAACAAGGTCAAATAATGGCAAAGTAACTTGAAATTCAACTCTTCAGATAGAATCTAATTTCTTCCTCAGAGTCTGGAAAATGACAAGTTAAAGAAACAAATTATTTAAGACATTGGAGCTAAAAGATGGACAGAGAAAAGAAAAATCATGCAAGCATAGAATTTATTTAGAAAGCACCTAGTAATCACATGGTCCAACATTTTCATTTTACAGCTATGAAAACTGAGACCAGAGGAGGCTGGTATCACAGAAGGAGTCCTAGACATAGAATCAAGAGGACCCACATTCAAAACTAGTCTCTGATATCAATGATGTGATTATGAGAAAATTACATAATCTCTCTGAGACTCAGTTTCCTCATCTGTGAAAGATGGATATCCCCTACCCTATGGGGTTTTTATGAAGACTAAATGAACTCATAAATTGCCCTGCAAACCTTAAAGCATAACAAAAATTATTATTATGTTCAAAGGTCACATAGCTAATTGAGGGCAGACCCAGGACTAGATCAAAACATTTTCTGACCGTTAATCCAATATCTTTGTTAGAAGTTCTAAGTTTTCCTAAGGACTGGAAAGAAACAGTGGTATTTTCATTTAGCACTTTCAAATTTAGGGCTTAAATAGGGGGAGAATCTTTGCCTTAAATTCCCTACACTCCAGCCCAAGTCAGAAATGTATAAAGAAATAAAGAGCTGAAACGAATGACGCAGGGAATGGAATAGAGGAATGTTAATCAGTTCTCCTTTCCTGTGCCACAATCAGTGGCAAGGAACTTACCAAAGTCCTAAACATAAACCTCTATATGTCTTAGCAAAAACAAAGTTTCTTCTGATGCACACTAGTCATTGCATGGGGCAGGGAACAGGAGAGATGGAGTACATGTGGCAAATAAATTTCTCTTGGGAATAGAAATGTTCATTTTAAAAATATTCTCATCTATCAGAAATAAGTCTCTGTGTTAACACTTTGTATTTGCAAAGTCTTTTAGGCACCTCGTTAATTAGTCATCATTTTGATATTCTAAAGAAACTGATTTGAAAGATAAATGCATTTAATAGCCCTAGTCCCACCTAGTTTAGGAGATAGGGTTCAACCTGACAAGGGCTGCTTCCATCCTGCCTTCCCCATAGTCTTATGACTCATACCTTGTCTCAGAAGCAGTGCTACTTTTACAGCCCTTCCACAGCTAACATTCTTTTGTTGATTATATACCTTCCTAGTTTTATCAGCCTCTTTTGTTCTTCTGTTGATGCCTGAGAACAACAATCATTGATTGTTTCAACTTGGAAATGAAAAAAGGAGGATGAAAAGCAGCAGGGTAGGAAGCAAGGGAGGAAAAACAAGAACTGACAGTAGAAGGGAGGAAAGTAAAAGGTGATGTGTGGGATAAGAAGGGGGAGAAAGAAAATGAACAGAGAAAAAATAACGTCCAAGGGTAAATGAGACAGAAAATATAAGTCTTGTTCTGCCCCCAGTGAACACTCCTTTTCAGTTTTGTTTGGGGGGGTTTTGTTTTTTTTTCCCTTCTGAAAGCTTTACTGGCAATGTTTACAGACTGTGATAGAAAGTGGCAAAGGTACAGAAGGGGAAGTACTCTGAGCCCCCTTACTCCCCTTAATTATTCAGAAGTTGAGATTCTGCTATTAGTAAATTGTACTTCATAGGGCATCAAGATAGCCAGAACATGCCAGGTGGCAGCTGTCCACTGCTTTCTCTCACTGCAGCTCTGTGGAGTCCCTTGCACATAACTGAATAAGAATATTCTTTGAATCCTGCCCCCTGGTCACAAAGGCACCAGATTTAAGTTGGGTGGGGAGGCAGAAACATCAATACTAGATGGGACAAGGAATAGGAAAAGCAGATCTCAGCTAACAAACTTATGGTTATTATCAAATCCAAGCAACTACCTGCATTCTTATTCAAACCCACTAACTTCTTTCTCATAGGATAAGTTCATTTCCCAAAAAATGTTTTCTTATTATTGTACAGACCCTCTAGTGCCACTTTTAACATAAGCAAATTGTAATTTTTTTTGTTTTTTACTTCACAATTATATTCTTCTAATGCTAACCTATCCCTTTCCATTTAAAAAAATGCAGATGATCACCAGTCAAGGAAAATGAGGGGTAGTGCAACATCTTGGACTGAGCAAGAAGAACAGAAGTTATTGTCACATTCCCCTAAATAATCAAGTACAAAACAAGGAGTATGGGGTACTAGTACCACAAGAGTGGGAAATACAATTAAAAATTTATCATTAAGATAAAAACGTTTTTAAAAATACAAAGAAAATGAAACATGGTCATTTCAAACTACACATTCCTACTCTGAAACTTTCACAAGCCTGAAGTCTCCATCTCTCTCTCCATATCTCTCTCTCTCTCTCTCTCTCTCTCTCTCTCTCTCTCTCTCTCTCTCTCTCTCTNATCTCTCTCTCTCTCTCTCTCTCTCTCTCTCTCTCTCTCTCTCTCTCTGTCTCTGTCTTTCTTTTCTCTTGTCTCTCCTTTCCATACACATGAAACTCACACAGACATGCACACACGAGTACAGTGTTGAATAAAACGGGCTGCTAAAGAGTGTGATGCATTTGAGAGTTAGGTGTGAAAATTCAACCAAATCCTGACCATATTGGATCCACTGCTTCCTACATCAGTCTATTGCTTATGTAAGGCCTGAAGTGTCTCTTCCTAAAAATTTAAGAATAAGTGGTAGTCTTTAGGACAGTCAAAGCTACAGAGAATTTTGTTTTCAGCATTCCAATATCCACACTCTACTCCCTATGAAAGATACAGAGAACAGCAATGCCACACTATTTTTAATCTGGCATCTTAAATTGCTCTTTACAAAATCATATAAACTCACAGCATGAGCATTACCAGAAAGTGATCAGCTGACTTTGGTGGCAAAAGACACAAAGACCCAGTTCTTAAGGCGCCCTACTTCAAAATACTCTATGCTTCTAAGCTAATGGAGCAGTCTATAAAAATTAATGTCAACACTGCCATGCAGCTGAAATATAAAGAATTCACTTTAACCCCTTGAGACATTACACATTAAGCTTTTCTCATTTTTCCTATTCGCTATTTTCTGCACCTGGCTTTGCAAACAATTAGCTCCAGGGGGCATTAGGCAGCTGAGGGTAGAGAAAGGAACTACATCTTACCCATCAAGAAAAATAAACTCCTTTGTCCTTCAGTGCCTAAGTAGAACTGGGCTATCTCTCAGGATAACAAAAGGCAATCCATAATGAAGTCTAAATTAATATGAAAGGTAGTCACTGAAAAGGTCTCATTTATTGGATGAAGTCATACTAGAATGGGGTGTTTCAGTGGGTGTCGGCTGTGCCCCAGGCTTGCTGACAATCTATTCATTTAGAAACCTTGGATATGCAACAGGAAAAGGGGATTCAGAAATGAGTATGGGGAGGAGGGGTTGGCAGAGAAACCAAGGAACAAAACTAAAAAAGAATAGAGACTGCATTAGCTTGTAGGAAAGCAGCCATGTTCAAAAAGTCCTGTCTATGGTTAAATTTTGTGTGAGTTTTAAATCTTAAGAAAAATACTTCATAAACAATATCCTTGACACAATCGTACATATCAAAAACAACAAAACCAGGACTTCAATGTGTTTGAAGGCTAGAGAGGGTGATATTCTTTATTCTTTTTTTTTTTTTTTTTTGCCTTTTCATTCTATTTTCTTTGATTTATTATTTTACTTAAAATATAGTTTAATAGCAATTCATGTGGAAAACCCAAACGGTAGCTAAGTAAATAGCAATAATTAGATTTCAGGTATAGGTTATATTTGTGCGGTATACCAAACAAAAGCCTAAGCCTGAGTACATGTCAATTTTTCTGCCTTTAACAAACAGGACAATCTATATCTCAAACATGATTAAATTGTGAGGAGCACAACAAACAGTTGTCACACTGCATTACCAGATTTTTCAATGCTTTCTGTTCCATCAACAGAACGCCTACCAACTGCAAAAATAACCACTGCCAAGGCTACACGAGGCAATTACATAAAATGCTGAAGAATTATTGAATTGGAAATTATCAAAGTATAAAACCTGCTTACCCCCCAAGAAAAAGGGAGGTTTCATTTGTGTGGATTTTGTTTTGCAATGGTAAGCATGTTACAAAGTGTATGCTAAACTCTGTAGAAATTTAACAAAGCCCAAGATTACATTTTATTTAAATTATTTTTTATATCCTCTTATGTATTACTGGGTATAAATAGTCTCCTTTTTCTAAAATTTAATAGATGTGAATGCTTCTGTTGTTTTCAAGATACAAAATTACCAAATAGGCTCCAAAGTTATTTTAAATCAGTGCCACCTTCAACAAAACCCCACTCCCCAGAAAGAAAAGTTGATGGTTAGGGTACTAGTTGTACTATAAAACCCTGAGTTTCCTTATTTACAAATTAAAGTATATCCGTGAGAAATACTTAAGGATTAGGAGTTTCTTTCCTCCCCCAAATTCCCTTTCTCCCCACAAAGAAAGTACATCTTTTCATTTGAATGAAAATCCTACAAAGTTTTAAGAACAAAATCAAATTTTAAAAGAAAATGAAGTTAAATCATGCAAACATGTCCACATTTTCTATAACCATTCTTTATTCATTAGAATCAAAGCTTTTGTTTACTTACATGCTGTATACAATGGAAAAGTTCAAAGAAATCTGCTCCCAAAGAACAAAGTGATTACATCTACCAGCGTCTGTTGGGAAATGAGTAACACACACTTTCTCTCTTGCTTTCATCCCTGTGCAATGAAATAATCCCAAACTGTCTGTTCTCCCAAGTTACAATCACAAGGACCTCCTAGCGCCACCAATCTCATTTTCACAAAGCAGAAACAGTGATTCCGGAATAGTTTCACCCCCATCCTTCTGAATTTGCAACTTGGGCTCTGATACCCATCCACATAAACATAACAACTTACAGAATATAAGTACATGCAGGAGACACGGAATGCTGTATCTTCACAGTTGCTTGAAAAAAATTAGTTGAAAGCTAAACACAAGAACTATTTTGGTACCTACATATACATCTCTGAACTGTTTAACACATTATATTCCCAGAATAAGTGAAGAAAGTCTTCCACTTCTTCCCCTCTGCCCCACAAAAAAAGTGATTACTTATTCTTTTTCAAACTCTAAACTATTACAATATTATATGTAAATTGTTAACATTTTTTTTAATCCCACACATTCTAGAGATGCTGACGGGGTCATACAAAAAGCAGTGACATTAATAGGTACCCTTGAGGAGAAAGAAGCAATCAATTATGAACCATTGGCAGAAATTGTGGGGTTGTCAAAAGCCCCAGTTACAGCTGTGCTTCATCAAATCAAACTGCATTTAATTTCCAAGTGAAATTATTCCTATTTCTGATGTCTAGGGTATTTGTTTGGGAAATCTACAAAATAGGCCACATTTAACTAGACTCTAATCAGATAAGAAATTATTCACACTAGAAAAGAAAAATGGGAGCATGAAGGAAAATCTTGGAAATAAATGTGTCTTTTCCTTCTGTGTTGAAAGCTCCGGGCTCTGATTTACACCTCACCCAATCAATGAACTAAGACTACCTACCCACATCTATATAGTACTTTACACTTTACAGAGAGCCTTCCTAAAAGCAATAATCACTAGTGAGGTAGATGGTACAGTAACTATCTTTATTTCCATTTTATAGATAAGGAAACTACACACCTAGTCCAAGAACTGAATCTTCAACATATGATTTCTAGAATTATTTTCTTTAGGGGTGTATTTGGGGGTAGGGTGAGGAGGGCAGAAGGGGAAGAAGGGTAGAGCACCAGGCCTGAGATTTAGAGGACCTAGGTTCAAATCTAGCCTCAGACACTTCCTAACTAGGTGTCCCTGGGCAAGTCACTTAACCCTATTTGCCTCAGATTTAGGGAGACATTTGGGTATGTAAGCTGAAAATTTCCAAATTAACATTTTTAAAATAGTCAAAAACATAAAAAGAGTGATTACCTTAGTGTTGCTTTTTTTAAAAATTCAAAAAGAATAGAAAACCATAGACCTTTCTCCCTGGGAGCTCATCAATATAAATCCTGATCACTATCAAAACTTACAGGGTTCGGGGGCAGCTGGGTAGCAGTGGAGTGAGAGTCAGGCCTAGAGAAAGGAGGTCCTAGGTTCAAATCCGGCCTCAGCCACTTCCCAGCTGTGTGACCCTGGGCAAGTCACTTGACCCGAATTGCCCACCCTTACCAATCCTTCCACCTATGAGACAATACACCGAAGTACAAGGGTTTAAAAAAAAAACAAAAAACTTACAGGGTTCAACACTTCTCCCTTTACCTACCAAACTCCAAACTCACTTTCCCCAGGATCTTTAATACAATTTCTGTGAACCAATTTCATAATTTCCCTAACAGTGAAAATGGAAGCATTTTTCAAAGAAAATCTCAGGAAGTATCAATCAGCAAATGGTTCCTTCAAGACTTAAGTGCTGAATATGTAGAAAAGGTCATCTGGATTAAAAATAATGTACTAGTACATTCTTAACATGAAATTACTACTTTTGAGCATTTTTGCAAATGAAAAGCTCAGTTAGGCCCAGAGTTAAAAAGAATCATTTTTATTCTAGCTACCTATGGCCTAACAACCCTTTCCTAAAATATTTTGATTGGCATGGTACTATTAAATAGCCCATTTCAAAATTACTTTAAAATCTTAAACTTTTACATATTTATTATACTGATTCCTAAAATAAAATAAAAAGATTAAAGGAAAAGAATAAGATTGCCTTTGTACAAACTGTTAAGTCCAACTCAAATAGGTTAAAAAATGAAAGAAGTCACTAACATACACATTCACAAACACACACCACTTACTTTCAATATTTAACTCAAATTCGTAGTTTTAATTATCTATTTTTAAAATTAATCCACAAAACCCCAATCATTTTAGTTTTTTTTTTTTAAGCCTAGGATACTGGGTTATAAGGTCTGAGGAACTTTACATTTGAAAATGGTAAAAAATCAGTTTCCATAGTGAGTCTAATCTACATAAAGATATTTATAAGATTAAGAACATTGTAGTAGCACCTGAAAATAATAATAGGATACTGTTAGAGAAAGAATTGGATTCCTATGAAAGGTGATTAGTACTGAGATCAACGGCAGAACATCAGGGCATTGGGATATTCATCTTTTGGTGTTATAGGTTGACCTGCAGTTAGCAGGAGTTCAGGGAAGGAGAGGGAAGAGGCAAAAGAAGGGCAATGGTAAGGGGAAAGTTAGCTTTTTCCCTTATGTTATGTTATGTTGGATGACACCAACCAAGACAGACATATATCTTTAAACTTCTCACAACAGTGTGGAATCATGGGAATTTGTTCCTAAGCAGAGAAGTATGCCTTTTCATTTCTCTACGGAAGGAATAAAATTTAGTTATATATCAGGTTTTTTGTAAACATCTCTCAACAATCGCACCTTTCTAGATAGCATTCTACATTAATGCTAATCTTAGCACAGGCCAGTTTATATATGCTAGAAAGGAAGGAGGAGAGGTGAAGGAGCATAAATAGATGAGGTTAGTGAGGCACCTTAGTTGCTCCTGAACTATAAAAATGCCATTGCATTCATTAGGCAAAATCAAGAAAGCATACATCAGCATACAGAAAAGTCAACATACAGAAGGCTCTCATTTTCGTCCTTATTCTTATAAAGCTAAAAGTTCCACTTAGTCCAGATTTAGTATTTGCTTTCCTATCAAAAACTGTTTTGAGGGGGCAGCTGGGTGGCTCAGTGGATTTAGAGCCAGGCCTAGAGATGGGAGGTTCTAGGTTGAAATCTGATCTCAGACACTTCCCAGCTGTGTGACCCTGGGCAAGTCACTTAACCCCCATTGCCTAGCCCTTACTGTGCTTCTGCCTTGGAACCAAGACACAGTATTGATTCAAAGATGGAAGGTAAGGGTTCTTAAAAAAATGTTTTGATCTCTTACCCGGAATGTATGTTCAGTTTTCTCCCTGTGGGGAACTTGGTCCAAGGTACCATCAGTTTGGCTTCTTTTCAAACCAGCTGTAACATCAGGAACATTGCTGAAATCTGGATTAAAAAACAAAAACAAAAACAAAAAGAAATATTTAGTGTAGCCATTTTCAGATAAAAGTCCATGGCAAATTTAAAGGACAACATAAGGAAAAAGGAGGAAGAAGGCCAAAAGAATAACATGGAGACTCGAGTTATTAATAGCAATAAAGTAGAAGAATGAAGGAACCTGTTCCTCAAACCACTTCTCAGCTTTTGCTAACACAGTATCTACTATCGTCTTTCTATCACCTTATGCCTTTCTATCTAGCATCATTTGTGTTACCAATTAAAAACACCAATCAAAATGATGTTTAACATGCTTCCTTATTCTTTCCTTTGGTGTTTATGATATAATTCTAGATACCCTAAGTTTTAAATTAAAAGTTATAGTGTTATAATACACTCTCCTTACCTCATTTCACTGCCTGAAGACAAATGTCCAAAAAGCTGGATGCCAACCTGGTACCATATGGCAATTTCTCCCAAGAAAACAGACTTTGCCCATTCGCAGGTGGAATTTTAATTTTCCAAAATTAACAGAGGCTAAAGTCAATTTGACTTTGAATTAAAAGTGAAAAAATGCATTAACATCCCTCTCTAACTTCCAATATGGAAATTAACACAAGCTTTAGTTTAAGTAGAACTGTTTCCAGCCTACAACAATGCATATCACCCCATTCTTACCACCTCCTTACATTATCTTTCAGTTTTGCAACCCCCTAAACAGCTGGAAGTAAAATTCTCTCAGAAGAAAATAGAAGGGTTTTTCTTCCTGACTTTTTCCACACCCACAACAACCTGGCTCTTCATATGAAAAGTTACAAAATATTTCTTCTGAAACCAGAGATCACAAATCATGTACCTATGTGGCTGAGCAGCTGGGTGAGATCCAAGTGTCCTCGCTGTGGGAACTGGCATAAGACCAGTCAAGTACCATGGAGGTATGGGGACAAGAGTCAGAGCTAACGAGAAAAGCCCTATGAGGTCTATGGAGCTCAAGAACAGGAAGACAGACACATGACATGCTAATATTACATCAACCTAGCAAAGCAGTCAAGTACTATCGGTATCTCTGCTCCTGTTCTCTTCACTCCTCATTCCCCACCTTTCAACATTCAGAAAGGCAGCACAAAGTAGTGGATAGAGAAGTGGCTTCAGAGTCAGGAAGATCTGGCTTCAAATCCCTCTCCATGAACTTTCTGGCTGCATGACTGTGGGCAATTCATTTCATTTCTCAGTGAAGTTGCTCCAAGCAACATTCTAAAACTACAAATGGCAGAGAAGGTTTAGATTTGCCTTGGTGGAGGAATGTCTGTAGCAGGAGCTCTCTTCACATTAAGGAAATCACTACCTAGTACCCAGCACTTCCATAAAATGAATGCAAAAAAATAAATAAATAACCTTTCCAGAACTAGGAGCATGGATTAGGTCTGGATGGACATAATGCATCTAATTTTTTTTCTGAAGGAGATGAACCTTCTCCTTGTTCTGAGAAAATATCATGAAATTTCTAGGGTAAAAAGGGAGGCATGGAAGTAAGAGGGCATCTATCTAGACAAAAGCAAAACTCCTTACCCAGTAGCCAGTGACGTAAGACCCTCAAGGGAACTGCTAAGCAAACTCTTGGCTAAAACCTTAGGAATTACTATGTTTTGAGTAATCCTACAGACAAAGCTAATGTTCCCAGAAATACTACAGCCACCTTGAACTAGTTGGGTATTAAGAGGACCAAAGGAGTCTGACAGTCTGGTAGGTTCTGGGACACTAACTAACCTTCTAAAATACAGGTTTCATTGTTTTACACATACTTTTTCTGGAATGAGGGCAGGCTGGTAAAAAAAAAAAATGCGGAGGCTGGTAAAATTGTAATACTTATTTACAAAGCTGTTTTAAATGAGCACCAAATTGATATCCTGTCCTGGGTGCCACCAAGCCTATGTATAGCTCCACTTTTACATTCTGCCCACGTCATAAGCAGCAGCTGGCTCAAATGAGTCAATGTTCCCCAACTTCCCATCCAGGAAACTAGTTTCAGATCTTATGAACCTATTTTCTTAGGTGTAAATGCTACAAAATTTATTAGGAAATAACTTTGTTATCAATAACAACAAGCATTTACTTCATTCTAGCAATGTGCTTGGTAGAAATGTTCAGATGCTAATTCCACCAAGGTTTCCATATGCTTTTTACATCTGTTTTGTGATTCCTATTAGCAATAAATATATTAAGTAAATGTTTCATATATCATCATAGATTGAAAACTGGAAGGATCTTTTTTAAGTCATCTAGTCTAGCATACTCATTTTATAAATGAGGAAATTAAGGTTCAGGAAAAGTTATTCCTTCACCTTCAGTGAACACTTCGAATACTTTGTTGGTGTGGGTCATGCCACCACTAATGCAAATGGAATCCTTTTAATTTAATAGATGGTCTTTCATAGTTTCTGTAGTCAAAGTCATCACTACCATCATCATCATCATCATTACCGCCACCATGATCACCACCATTCTGGAGCCAAAATAATGAGGAATTTCTCTAAACTTAGCAAGGCTGATCTTTATAACAGACACACGGTTTGGAATGGTGAAGGCATTTACATATATTTTATATATTTACACATATAGAAAAGAATTCTGGTTAAATGAATGGAGAGACAAATGTAGGATGGAAGACAGGAGTTAGTCTCACAGACCAAATAACCTGGACTCATGTATTCCCGCCCTGACACAACCAGACTAAGTGACCTTGGACAAGTGTGCTCTAGGTAACTCTAAGACTATAAGCTGTAGCTAAGGTGCTAGCATTGATCCAGGAGTTTTTTTCACCTCAGAATTCACAATATCAGTGAAATCACAAATCCAGTCCCTATCTCTTGCCTAAATAATTAGGAAGAGATTTTATTCTGAAGGCCTACTTCTTCCGCCAAGCCTTCTCTGAATACTTCAGCCTATAGAAACTCACTTTTCTCCAAGTTTTTACTTCCTTTATTTTCTTCATCACCAATTACAGAACTTAACTTGTTGCTACATTGTTATTTAACTAGTTTCCTGTATCTCTATTTTGTCATGCGACATGAACCATTTACTATGAATCTGCCAAATCATTAAATATTTTATATTCCTTTCTTCCACAGGGCAGAACACAGTGGTATGAGGATACTGTCCCTGTCCTTCTTTCTTTTTTTGTGTGTGTGTGATAGATTAGAATTTTATATATCTGCACAAATCTACTTAACAAAATTAAGAATTCAGGGCAAGGTGACTAATCTACTTATATCCAGTGGGCAGAGCTTCCCAGCAGACACACACCTTTTTTTCCCATTTAATCAAGATGAAAGTAAATCCTGTAGAGGAGACCTGGCAGAGGAAACATAGAAGATGCAATCCTACCCATAGCCATTTTAGCAGATCAGCGGAAGCAATACCACCAGCCCCAGTACAGCCCATCACATTCCCCAGGGATCTTCCTCCTCACCCAGAACTACCCAGGCGAAGGCAGTAATCTCCCACTTGGAGCTTATGCAATTGTCCTTAACATTCACTTTCAGGGAACAAGCATTTTGGCTGACAACTTGGGGAAAAAGGGGGCTGAGACTAACAACCTTTAGGTGGAAGAAATGTAGAGGAAACGTAGTAATTCTGCTCCTTCTCTGAAAGTCAGCATGTCAGCGCTTACCGCATCAATGCATCACTGTCAGCAAGTAGCTGGCAACCTCGAATCCATTACAATTAAAGGGTGAAAATCCGTGTTCAAGTTACACCAAGGATACAAACTTAAAAATAGAAACATCAGGAAATGCAGAAGTGCCTCTCCCACACTATGCATAATCTGAATTCAAAGCATACAGTTACATCATTGCCAAATTAAATCTTACATAGTGAGTATCAAAAAGAGGGTGTAGCTTTCTCATCCAAGGATGGAAAAAAAAAACCTTTGCCACCCCGAGGTGTGTAGCTCTGACTTGCTTAGGAGTGTGCTTCGCAAGTAGAGAGCAGGAGAAGCAAGCATCCAGGTGACAGGCGGACTAGAGCCTAAGCCTGCATCTCCTGTCAGTTACTCACCATCTGCATCTCTGGTCCCTCTTTTCTGCCCTCATTTGCCATCATTCCCTTGGCAGCCAGCCTCCTTTAAGCATGCAGCTAAAAGGACTGGGAATGTGATACAGTTGCTGTGGATACTTAATCTATTCCTGGACACTCTATAACCCCAATCCTCCTTAACTGTCTCCTCCCTGGGGACTCAGATGAGAAAGAAAAAGAGGAGGAAAATAGCTAGAGATGCCTTAGTTGAAAATTTCGAATCAAATCACCCCGAGTATGAAACTGAGCTCTTAAGGCAGGTCATTTGACATCTTTGAGTCTAATTGTTCTCATCATTTGTTCATTCAGTCCCTAACTGATCACTGGGGGTTGTTGTGATGATTAAATCCAAAATATAAAGTACTTTGTATATATCAAGCACCATATAAATATAAGCTATTAATATTATTTTCATGATCATTCCCCTGGACCCTTGCCCAGATGGCTGAGAAAGGATTCTAGTCACACTAGGTAACATTTATGGCATGTGACATCCTTTCAAGGTCTAAAACTATGAAACTATGAAATCATACTGTGGGGCTTACGGGAGGGAGAGAAACATGCAACTCTAACGAGGCATCAGACTGGCATAGGGTGAAATTTATATTATTTATAAAACAAGGAAGGTCCCAAGAATAAAAACCAAAGAAATATTTCTGAGAGACATCACCTGAATATACAGGAGTTACAAGAATTGAAATGCACAAAATGCAATATGGAAAGTCACAAAAAACTCAAGAAGATTATTCATCCAATTTATTGGCATTTTGACTATAAAGGCTTCAGATGAGATACATTCACAATTTCTAATACAAATCAATTCATTTTACTATAGTATTCATAATTTGATAAAAAAGACATCTTTTAGAGTTTTTTATGGTTGTATGAAGTTTTATTTGGGAAGGGATGAAGAAAAGAGAATTGTTGTCATCTGTTAATAGATATTTTTCAAATCTAAAGAGTAAATAGGTAATTGAACTTAACTGTAAATTATTACATTAAGAGAACAATTAGAAACTGTAACTATGGATACTTGAAAAATAAAGCATTTGGACTAAGAATTATCATAGGATCAAAAACTTTTTACCATTAAATCACTATTCCATCCCTTCTACTACCACAGGTCATAAGTATAATGAGATAATCAATAAAATGTCTGAATTTTTAAAATAGCAATCAAAGAAGTTATGTGAATAATAAATGATTTAATTATGTTTGCAAAAGCATAATTCATTATGGCATTAAAATTGGGGATCTCTGGGGGCAGCTGGGTAGCTCAGTAGACTGAGAGCCAGACCTAGAGATGGGAGGTCCTAGGTTCAAATCTGGCCTCAGACACTTCCCAGCTGTGTGACACTGGGCAAGTCACTTAACCCCCATTGCCTAGCCCTTACCACCCTTCTGCCTTGGAGCCAATGCACAGTATTGACTCCAAGATAAAAGGTAAGGGTTTAAAAAAAATTTGGGAATCTCTGGCATCAAATAATTGTTAAGTGTACCATCAAACCTGTGTGTTAAAGTAATAAAAATATTTTGTGTTTATATAGCCCTTGAAAGTTTTCAAAATATTTTACATATATTATTGCATTTGATTCTCTTAACAACCCTGTGAAAATATCTTATTTTTATAGATAAGGAAACTAAAGCTGAGAAAAGTTAAGTGATTTGCTCAGAATCACAGAAGTAATAAACTTTTGGGGCAGAATTTGAACTCAGGTCTTCCTAAATCAAAGTCCAACACTACAATTGAAGAATCGGTAACAATCTCATAAGTGAAAACTTTGTATTTATTCCTTTCCTATAATTATCTTTAAAGGCAAAGGACATAAATGTAATATAGTTTCCTAATACATAATATTTGAACATTTAAGCATATGAGATTCTAGATCAGAACTCTCTTAAAAAAAATTAAACCCTTACTTTCCATCTTAGAATAAAAATACTAAATGTTGGTTCTAAGGCAAAAGAATGGTAAGGGCTGGACAACCTGAGTTGAGTGACTTGCCCAGGGCCACACAGTCAGAAAGTGACTAAGGCCAGATTTGAACCTAAAATTTCTCATTTTCAGGCTTGGTGCTCTACCCACTGAGCCACCTAGCTGCTCCCATTTAAGTTTTTCATTGCAATTCTAAATTCCTTGTTTAACGCACATTACCAGTTAATTCTCCAAAATTATAGTTCATCATAATGTACACGGCATATATTTTTTTTCTTAAACTCTTATCTTCTGCCATAGAATTGATACTTACTATTGGCTCCAGGGCAGAAGAGGGGTAAGGGCTCAGCAACTGGGGTTAAGTGACATACCTAATGTTACACAGCTAGGAAGTGTCTGAGCTTGAACCAGGACCTCCTGTCTCCAGGCCTGGTTGTCCATCCAATGAGCCACCTAGCTGCCTCTCAGCAATGATCTTTTAACAGCAAAGATATTAATGACAATAATTACATCTTTACTAGTAGGAACAAAATCAACATTTTGATGTTTCAGAACAAGGCAAAGCTAACAAACTCTCTGTAGCCTATTAAAAAATGCTGATTTGTGTTATCAGAAGCAGCTCCAAAATCAAGGCTATATGTGACTAGAAAATGAGAGGAACCAATCATGCAACAGGTAAACAGATAAATTGCCAGTTCTGGTGCTCTACTGATTGATAACCACTAACATATATCCAGATTTATATGACCTTAAAATGTCATTATCCACATGAGAAGAAAATCAAAGGCAACGACCTGAATAGATCACTGTTATGTGGTAGAGAAGTAAATTCATCCACAACAAGAGTAACAGAAAAATATGAATTTCGTGTTGCTCCCAAATTCATTTACCTCCCAAAGCTATTATTCAGTGTCCAAAGACACCACTACTCTTCCACATTACACAGGGTTTGTATTGAATGAATTTCCCTTGTTTTATGCCTGAACTTGTTAGTACATCTGGAGGCCATATTTCCTTCTGCTATTAATGTTGGTTTATCTGTTTATGCTCAAGGTTCTTTGAGTTTTCTTTCTCTTGATCTTTGGTAATTTTGGTGTTTTCTTCCTTGTTTTCCCCAATCGCTCACTTTCTGACTATTACCCTTCCAATTATAATTTCCCAGGGGGCAGAATCTCAAAGCATCTCAACTTCCTCCCATGCTGGACAATTCATTGTTCCACCAGTCTTGGTCTGTGTCCCTGTGCTTTCAGCTAGACAAGGACTGGCCCTAGCAGGATGTTGGGCTTTTTCCTCAGGTTTAGTGGAATGCCACATGCCACTCCACACAATGTTTTAAACTGTTCTCTGTGTTTTTCAGTTCCCTGTCCTGGAAAAGAGTCGGTTCTGCTGGTCCCATTGCAGCTTGGGGTGATTTCTGTCATTTGGATGGAAGGAGGTCAAGCGTGGGCTGAGTTCCATTTCAAGCCAAAACATGTGTCTTGCTTCTTTAGTTTTGCACCTCCAATCTTCTACAGAGATATACTGGAATTTGGATCTCTATAGTTCTGGAATGAGGGAGAAGGAACTGGGGTATCGAGTTGCCATTTTGTTGCAAACCTGAGGGTTCAGTTGACTAGTGCAGCTTTATGCATGTGGCATTGTGGGCAGTAGGGGGAAGAGCTCCTCTGTGAACTCATCAGGCTCATAGTTCATGGACGATTGTTTTTTTTTTTTTTTTTTAACCTTCTTCAGGTTCCTGGTGTTATAGACCACAGAAAAAGCGAATGCTTCTTTATCTAAAATATCTTTATCTTAGCAGCACACAATTTTGTTGTAGGGAGATTTTAGAGGTCCCAAGGATTACAGAAAATGTCTATGGTTACATAAATCAGAAGTTCACAGACTCTCAATTTTAATCAATAGTAATAACCATTCCTTACACATGACACTGTATCTCCCCTTTCATATATCTTAGTAGTTGCCCATGTCTGGAATCTCTATATATCTCACAATCCTTCATGGTTCAACTCATGATTCATCTACAACATGAAGCTTAATTATCTATCCTCAGCACTCTCACCTGTTCATTCTTAATTCTCTTTATCTCTTGAAATGACTTGTGGGAATAACCTGGACTGGGCTTGGCACGCTCAATTTGAGTAACATAGAGATCTGAGTCCTCTGACATTTTGAGTGGGGGGTACCTTCTTTTTACTGGCTGGCTGTGTCTTTAGAACAGGGACTGAGCTAACTATCCATATTCATTTGATTTTTTTTTCTGCCACTCGTTTTACTGTGTCCAAAAGGTGAAGATCATAGTTCATTCATAGCAAAGATGCCATGAACTGATTTGTGAAGAGGGAAAGACTCTTTTCCCCCATTTCTTCTGTTTGCTCCAACCCCAAACCGTCCACGAAATGAGCCTGAAGATGTCTGTTCCTGTTCTGTGTTTGTCCTGTTTCAAATGCTGGAAGAACAGGAAGTGGAAGCATGGAGACCTTGGAGCCCATACTATAGGCACGATGGTACAGGCAGACTGCCTGGCAGAGAAACACCAAGAAGCCAGGGTGCCCGGAATTTGAACATGAGGAGTGTTTTTGGACTTGGAACTGGAACTGTCCTCTATAGTAAGGGAGCTAAGCTATGAACTTAATCTCTTCTCCCAAAGATAAGTAGTGCAAAGGAGGAAAAGGGATTATGGCTTCCATGTAGTAAGAGTGTAAATTCCCATATTTGTGATTATACTTTCCAAGGTAAATATTTCTATATAAAAGCTAATCTATGTGTTAACATCTGATGGAACTAGGGTGCAAGAAACAATCCCCTAACAATTGGAGAATAGCATCAGAATGGGATTAGAGCCATTAGCAAAGAGTCTAGATATCCTAAATTCCCCAAATCCAGAGAATCCTGGAGGAGGAGTAAAATTGAATATATGTGTCCTTTAGGTGGTAGGAGCCAAGGTGATCTGTTTAAATTTATATATTTTTAATTTATATGTATACATGTAAAATATAAGCTCCTATATATGACTACAGTCATAGAAAATAGAAAGAATAACAAAATACTATAAAATTATAATGACCAAGATGGAATTCCTCTCCAAAAGATATATAAGATCTCTCCCACCCCTCTGCCCCAACTGCCATTTGCAGAGACTGTACTATACTACACATGGAATACTATATATGTCAGATTTTTTCTTCTGTTGGTTAGTTTTGCTAAACCATTTTTCCCCTTTTATTCTTATTTATATAAGAGATGGTTTTCAGGGTGGGGGGAATTGGAGAAAAGAATATAATGGGAACTGTAGGTGACATAAAAACAAAAGAGCAATAAAATTTAATTTTAAAAAGAATGTAAATTCCTGCTTTGTTTTTGTCTTTGTAAACACAGCACCTTGCACAATCCCTTAAAAATGCTTGTTGAATTGTTTTAATTTGAATTAAGTTATAGTCATTGTAACTTATAGGCAAACAATAATTTCTGATATATGGAAAATTACAGAAGAATGAATTCTGATAGTAGAGAATTTGCTAAATAGCAGACTATAAACTTATTCATGTATATTGACTGTTCATGCTGTTTCAGATTTCTTTCCAATAAGAAAACTAGAGAATTAAGAGGACTATAAACATGAAATTCTTCATCAGGGATGCCTGAGATGGACATGAACTTCTCTTTCAAAGTTAAAAATGCAGGCTGTGATTCTGGACTTACCTCTCTGCCTAAAACAACAAAGTGAAAGGAAAGAGCTGTCTAGAAGAACGACAGATGGCAGAACAAAATTAGATGTACCCAATAGCTCATTCTCCAAGCAGATTATAAAGGCAATGAGTTTGGTCCCAAGGGAAAGAAGGGGAGGAGCCTCTGAATATAATAATACTTGCAATTAATTTTTAAAAATATATTATTAATGACATTTTGTTTTTATGCCTGTTGTAATTCCTAATTTAACCTTTTCTCTTCCCTTTGCTTCTCAAAACTATTTCTTGTAATAAAGCTGTTGGGTTTTTGATGTTATTGTTTTTTAAAGGGATAGGTGGAAAGTTTAGCAAAACTAACCCCCCCCCAAATATATAGCCTCCAGAAGTCTGGTTTTGTTGTTCTTTCTACTTACATTACTGAAATCATCATATATTTTGTTTTCCTGGTTTTGTTTACTTCACTATGTATCAGACTATATATATATAT
>NC_058133.1:418311901-418339103 GCF_016433145.1 Gracilinanus agilis | reverse complement strand
TATATATATATATATATATATATATATATATATATATATATATATATATATATATATATATATATATATATATATTCCTATCTCTTTTTATGATACTCATCATTTTTAACAACATAGTAACATTCCACTAAGGCCATGTAACTCTTGTTTAGTTCCTCCCCAATTAATGGCATCTACTTTGTTTCTAATACCTTGCTACTAAAAATTAAAAAAAAAAAAAGATACAGCTAACATTTGTACCTACATTAGAATCTACCAAGTACTTCATTTATATTCTCTCCTAGATCCTCACAACTACCTGGAGGGAAAATATTACTTTTTTAACAGACGGAAATAAGTCTTAGAGCAGTGGCTTACCTAGAGTGACAAAATTAATAAATGTTCAGAAGCAGAATTTGAACTCTGCTCTTCCCTAACTCCAAGAACAGCCTTCTATCCTCTACAATCTGATGCCTTTGAAAAAAGACCAAAGAGATAGGCCCTGGAACTGGTACTTTTACACTATGGTTTTGGTAATATTTTGCTATATTGTTTATGCTAACCAGGGACAGTCCAAATATTAAGAATAGACTATTTAACAATGACCAATATGAAAGTGCCTTGCGCATGATAGAAAAAGAAGAAAAGAATAGACTATTTAGAAACACACACTTTCTAGTCACTGAAAGTTATGTGGCCAAATTATCACTATTGATATAAAGAAAATTTTAAAAATTTCTGATAGAAAATTTACTAACAAAGGACATTAAACATATGTATTGTATATGTACAGATGTGAATATAACACATACACACAAAACTATACAGACTACAGAGAAACAATAATAATTTAGGTTTTTAAGGGACCTCAAAGAATTATACCAGGCTATTAAAAGAATTCTAAAAGGAAATATTAGCAGTACAGATTTAGTTCATCAGAAGGAAGGAAAAAGGAAGAAAACTTTTAAATGCCTTCCTGAAGGAAATTCTATTTTCTGGTATAATGTGAGCTTGAAAACTTGTTTGCCATCCTGGAATTTATAATCTAGAAAGAGAATACTTCTTTTTTTGGCTCTCAAAAAATATGGACTATTGTGAGCTGTGTGAACTGGAAGGCAGAATTGAATCATGCCCAGGAGTTTTTAGAAGCACACAACATATTCTATAAAATGATAGGGTGAGAGAAAAAAATGGGAACTATATGAGCTGAGTAGGTATGGGGTAGACTGTGTCCCTGGACTTGCCTAGGACTTAATAAAATGAGCTGAAATTAAGCAGTGGGCATAGGAATGGAAGTTAAATAGAAAAACTGAAAGGAGAACTCAGTTGAGCCTGAGAAGAAAGAGAAGTGGGTCATCAGGTCAACAAAGGGGGCTTCCCAGATTGGAGCACTTATATAAATGCTTGTTTCTTACTGAGAGAAATTTATATATAAATATATATATATATATATATGCATATATATACATATGTTAGTTTAAGTTTATTTATTTAATTAAATCATTGATTAAGGATATTTTCCCATGATTCATGTTATTTCCCTTCCTTCCTCACACCCCCTCCTATAGCCAATGCACAATTCCACTGGGTTTTATATGTGTCATTGATCAAGACTTATTTCCATATTATTGATATTTGCATTAGGGTGATCATTTAAGACATTCCCCAATCATATCCCCATCCACCCATGTAATCAAGCAGTTGTTTTTCTTCTGCGTTTCTGCTCCCACAGTTCTTTCTCTGGATGTGGATAGCTTTCTTTCTCATAGGTCCCTCAGAAATGTCTTGTATCATTGCACTGCTGCTAGTTGAGAAGTCCATTACATTTGATTGTGCCACAGCATATCTGTCTTTGTATATAAGGTTCTCCTGTATATAAAGTGCTCCTTTCACTCTGCATCAATTCCTGGAGGTCCTTCCAATTCACATGGAATTCCTCAACTTCATTATTCCTTTTAGCACAATAGTATTCCATTGCCAACAAATACCACGATTTGTTTAGCCATTCCCCAATTGAAGGGCATCCTCTCGTTTTCCTAATTTTTGCCACCACAAAAAGCATGGCTAAAAATATTTTTGTACAAGTGTTTTTTCTTATTATCTCTCTGGGTTATAAACTAAGCAGTAGTATGGCCGGATCAAAGGGAAGGCAGTCTTTTAAAGTCCTTTGGGCATAGTTCCAAATTGCTTTCCAGAATGGTTAGATCAATTTACAACTCCACCAGCAATGCATTAATGTCCCAATTTTGCCACATCCCCTCCAACATTTATTACTTTGCTATCATGTCAACCAATCTGCTAGGTATGAAGTGGCACCTCAGAGTTATTTTGATTTGCATTTCTCTAATTATAAGAGATTTAGAACACTTTTTCATGTGCTTATTGATAGTTTTGATTTCTTTATCTGAAAATTGCCTATCCTTGTCCCTTGCTCATTTATCAATTGGAGAGTGGCTTGATTTTTTGTATAATTGATTTAACTCCTTATATATTTGAGTAATTAGACCTTTGTCAGAAGTTTTTATTATAAAGATTTTTTTCTTTTTAAAGGGTTTCCTTTTCCCACCAACTTTCCCTTCTCATGTCTTTCCAGAAACAGACACTATAATATGCTGTTCTTCATTTCTTTAATTTAAGCTTTTCCTGATACTGATTTTGCTACAAATATAAAGTAGCTAAGACTAAATTGGAAATATACAACATTTAAATTAAGGAAAAGAAACTAAACTCCTATCTTAATGTTATATATTTTCCTAACTGGGGGCTCTGAAACTATAGTGATTGTTTAATAACTTTTACCTAATATAAACTAAAACTAAACCTAAAGTAAACTCTATAAAGTAGTAAAAGCAGAGACCTGAGGGTCATCATATTATTCATAGGCTAATAGTGAGTTAATTTTTGTCATTGAATATGGCTAGTTTATACACACAAATACTAAATCCCTCAACCCCTGATAGGGAGGAGATAGATGAGGCAGAAAGTATTACATGATAGCCAGTCAGTTCCACACTCTACAGAGACACCCACCAGTGTTGCAATAAACAAAACAATTAGGTGGCAAAACAGGCCTTTATATTAGAAGCAAGAATTGTTATAGACAGAATTTTTCTTCAGCTATATGTTAGACTAGCTGGCCTCTAAGGTCCTTATCAACTCTGGATGCTGTAATTTTGAGAGCTCTGGGTGGAAGGAGAAATCTATCAATAGGAAAATGCCTGAGAAAATAAGCAAGTGGTCTTTCTAAAAGCAGGGTAGGTGAGTCAATATGCAGATCCTATTCCTGGTTCTGCTGCTGACTAAGTGACCTTCTCTGAGTGACTTGTCATTTAGTGACTCTGTACCTCAGTTTACCCTGCTGTGAAGCTAAAATGATAATAACATGCCTCTGCTCCAGCAGGGTGATGTAGGGATTAATTAATGTTTTTAAAGTTCCCTATGATCTTTAGGTTGTAGACAACCTACCATTATTAAGAAGTCTTAACTCACACCTGCTACAAACTAGAAAAGTTCTGAGTTTATTGGGAGATAATTTCTTTTTAACTTTAGAAAAGTTTTCTTTCATTAACTTCATTTTTAGTTTCCAAGTAAAGTGAAAGCACATCCCATCATATTACTATTAGACCTTAGAAATAATAGAACATTCCCAAATTATTTCTAGAAAAGTGATTATTGACCTGTCCCTCTTCCCACACCTATTTTCTATATCAATAATTAATAGCTAACATTTATATAGCACTTACTATGTGCAAAGTGCTTTAGAATTATGAACTCATTTGACCCTCACAAGAATTCTGGGAGGGAGGTACTATTATTACCTTCATTTTGCAGATGAGAAAACTGAGGCAGACAGAGGTTAAGTGACATGCCCAAAGCCACACAGCTAGTAAGTGTCTGAGGCTGAATTTGAACTCAGGTCTTTTCTATTTTAAGCCTGGTTTTCTATTCGGTGTACCACCTGGCTGCCTGAAAAAATAGAAATCATTTAAAGGACCTACTATATGCCAGATACTGTTCTAAGTATTTGAGATACACAAAGCCAAAAGTGAAAGAAATGGTTCCTATCCTCAAGGAGTTTATATGCTCTGAAAATATCCATTCTGTAAGCAAGTCTTGTTGCTTCTACCTCTATAATATTGCTTGTATCTTTCCACTTTTCTGTATTCATACTGCCAAGAACTTATAAACCCTTAATACAATTCACTTCAGTTATCTTAACTGTCTAATAGGACTTCCAGTATATGCACAACCTTCTATCACTTCTATGCTAATATATATGCATAGATTTGCTCCTATCTACTAGGGATTCAAGGCTCCTACAAATTGGCACCACTTTCTCTCTCTTGAATTTTATCACATACTTTTCTCCTCCATAAGCTCTATGCTCCACATCCCAGTCTTGACTCCACATCTTTGCCTACCCTGTGCCCTGTTGCTGAAACATCCAACCTTCCTCTCTCTTGACTGACTGATTTCCGACTCCTCTTTTAAAGTCCATCTCCAATGCCTGCCACCTTCTGCAAGAAGCCCTTTCTGATTCCTCACAATGATGATGACTTAGTGTCCTTATTACACATATCACTTATCTCCACACTTCTCCAATGCATTTATCATATTTCATTACTTGAAGGAGGCATCACCTTCTCAATGTGGGCAATCCCTCCATTCTTCTATGCCCAAGTTGTTGTTGTTCTTATTCCGTCATTAAGTCCTGTTTAATTCTTCACGACCCTGCAGACCACAATGTCCTTGGGGTTTTCTTAGTAAAGATACTGGAATGGTTTGCCATTTCCTTCTCCAGTAGATTAAGGCAAACAGGGTTAAGTGACTTGATTTGCCCAGGGTCAGACTATCAATGAGTATCTGACTCTAGATTAGAACTCAAGACTTTCTGACTTCAGGCCCACAGCTCATTCCACTGTCATACCCAGTTGCCTCCTATGACCAAGAAGAAAGATTTAATGAGATGCTGGGACTGAAAAATCCATTGCCCTAAAGTTCACTTGGTAATGAGCTTGTTGAAACAGAAGTTAACCTAATCTTCAGGCAACCAAAAGAGAGTCTGTTACTTGGCCCGTATTCAAAACCCCTTTAGTTCAGGAAGACTTGCTAGAGCCTGAGAACAACTGGCAAAGTTGGCCACATTGTGATAAGGTATCAGGGTAATACTTTTGTGGAAGATATATTATGCAATGACATTATATATTACTGTACATGTGCTTATTATCTCTATTTGTAAGCACCAGTACAGGAAGAAAAAGTAATTTTGTAGACAGGATTTCTGCTTGAATGTAGGTTTGGACCTCTGAGGAATCTTCCAGCTCAGGATCTTTTCAGTAGCTTTAACTCCCTCTGAAGAGACTAGCTACAAAAAGTCAAAGGGAAACAAGCAAGACCAAAGGGAAGGCATAATGGGACAATTTACAAATTGGAGCTAACTCTATGTAGAAGTGGGGGCAAAAGAATTATTCAAGAATACTTTGGCTTTCATCAATTAAGAATATTTTAATTCATGACATACAGAGTTTTATCACCTTCACAACTGTATTGGGAAATGACAAATACATTTTCTTCATTTATCTTTCTTTGATTCTCTGCATTTCAGAAGCATCTTCTCAGGTTAAAAAAAAAATCAACCATGCAGAATCTCTTATGTTTCATATTATTAAATTTACTTTATACAACATGAATATAATAGATCACTTCATCTTCCTCAACCTTCATCATTAATAAAAGGAGGACGTTGAACTAAATGGTCTCTATGGTCCTTTCCTTCTCTAATATTCTAGGAATTCCTATATGGCTTTTAAATGTCAAAGGCTTTCTTCCTAAGAGAACAGTTTCCTGCCCAGAACTGTGAGGCTGGTAACAGCTTCCAGAATGACAAAGAAAAGGAACCTTGTTTCACTTCAAACAAACTATTTTTACATGTTAGAGTTCAAAATTAAGATTATATGCTGGTATCTCCTTTCTCACTTAAAAAAAGAATAAACAGTTCAGTTTTGCAAATCTAACCATGCAACTTCCCTACTCAATAAACTCCAATGTCTCCTTATTATCTCTTGGATAAAATTTTCTTTGAATGGCATTTATAGCCCTTTATAATTTGTCCCCTATCTACCCACCTCACCTTATTGAAAAATACTCTCCTCCATACACATTGTGGTCTGACGCAACTGGCTCCCCTATCTGCTACTTCATTTCCTGCCTCAGTTGCCTTCACACTGGCTATCCCCTATACATAGAATGACTCACTTATGACTAAAAATTCTGTTTCCTTCAAAGCTCAGCTCAAAAGTCACTTTCTACATGATGCATTCACTGATTCCCCCAGCTATTGGTCCCTTTCCCTAAAAATCACTTAACAATTACTTTCTACATACACACTACTCTTTTCCTCATTTACTATGTTTCTTCTTTTTAAAAAATCCTTATACTTCATGTCTAGAATCAAAATTAAGGCAAAAGTGAAGGTTATTTTATAATAAATCCATTTCAAGGGTCATAGTATAACCCAAAGTGTCTAGTGTACAGCCTTCTAGGGAGCCCAAATGGATATGTGGTGGGTAGAACACACATATCCTTTGGTCCCTGAGTTGATTACAATAGAAGAAAGAGAGAGAGGCCATTTACAGCAGTGGGATGCTACATACACAGTTGGACACAGCTACTCTTTGCATCTGGTTTCACTCATATATTTTTCCATGTTACAAGGGAGGTTTATTTATTTTCTTGAGGGAAGGGTATATGAGAATTGACTATGATATAAAGAACAAAAGGCATCAACAAAATTTGTAATGGAAAAATGTATAGAAATACAACTGTTATTTACAACAGCTAAAAGAAATTCCATCATCGAACTAACAAAAAACATGATAAAATCCTTGAGAAAAGTAAAGTAGATAAAAGACAGATTGTATGTTCCCCTTTTTAACAAATAAGAACCATATTAAATTACCTATAATTCTTCATGTTATTCAAGATGCTAGTAAGATTCAAAATAAAACAAAACAAGAGAGTGGTTAACTAATTCCTTTAATATGTTATTTGGCATGTGCAACTTTACAAAGGGGCCACATAAGAAAAAAAATCTTCTAGACTCAAAGTAATGAAACTATTACATGTGGAGCAAATCCAAGTGGGCTTTATATCTTATATTTCAAGACCAATCTAACATGCTCAAGTAATACCATAAGACCATTCCAATGAATTTAATCTTAATTCTAAATTACAACTAAATGTAAAGTTATTGAAATGATACATAGTAGTTGTTCTAAAACTGTAAATAAACCCCAGTGCAGGTTGAGCAAATAACCCATTATCTGATGAAAACAAAGCTTTGGCAGCTTTATTATATAAAGTATGGCAAGATGATGTAATGGGAAGGACATTGGCTTGTCCATCAGGACTTAGTTCTGAGTCCTGGCTCAGGCCAGGGATTAATGGTTTGATACTGGGCAAATTATTTAAATGTTCTAAGTTATAGTTTCTTAATATGAAAATGGGAGTGATTTTTGCTTTGTTCCTTTTATAGAGTTATGAGGATCAATACAAAGTGTATGTAGGTTCATAAACATAGTTGGACCACCTAGCCTGAATTCCTCATTTTATAAATAAGGAAATTGAAGTCCACAAGTCAAGTACCTTCTGAAGATCACACAGAAAAAGAGAGGACTTAAATGTAGTGCTTTCTACCCTAATATTCTGCTTGCCAATGTAAGTACAACGAAAGTACTTTGAAAAAAACCAAGTACAATTTCAAATATAAAGAATCATCATCATCATTCTTATAGAGGTAAAATACATAGCAATAATATTCCTCTATAATACTCAGGTTTCCAGAAAAATGAATGTATTCTAATACAGTTCTATTAAAGTTCTAACTTTCTTTCTACCCTACTCCCCAATTAAGAAGCCATGACTCCTCCCAACACTGTATTAAAAACTACCTGTGCTCTGAAAAGTACTTGGGTACAGTTATGGGAACATAAAGATTGTTACCAAAAAAACAAAAAACAAAACAAAAAAAAATCCAATACTTTCCAATTAGATCTGGAAAAAAATAATTTAAGTACCAAATATCTCGGAACACTGATATGATTTTTGCATCTAGGTAGAGAATATTGAATGTAAGCCAGGCAAACAGAGTAATGGCAAATCTATACAAAAACAGTCTGTTTTCCTAGGTAAATGCTCTTAGACGCGTCATATTCTTCCATGGAAGACAAAATGTCCTCCATTTCTCTGTCTCTCCTTCCCTTCTCCCCCCATGCTTGTCTGTCTGTCTGTCTGTCTGTCTGTCTGTCTGTCTCTCTCTCTTTCTCTCTCTCCTTCCCTTTCTCCCTCTCTACAAGTCATATCAGAACCAGCTCCATACTTATTTAGTTCATGAAAACTTGTAAAAGGGGGGCATATAATTCCAAGAGAAAATAATTCCAAAGAACAAATTTGCACTTGAGTGGGTTTGTGTAGCTAGAGACTTTCTATTTCTACTCAGTAGTACAAAAAGAAAGAAGTAAATATGGAAAAGGTGGTCAGTGAAAGAAAATACATGCCTACTTCTGAGTCTCTTAATAAGCTTCTCATCAGGTATAGTTTAGGCCTAGTTTATATTTACTGAGCTAGGAATATAGCACCCAGGGTAGTAACTAGATTGTTGGTATTTTTTCTTTTTTTTTCATGCATTGCCCCTACTAAATATATTTCCATATTTCAAAAGGTAATAGGAATTCCATTTCTACATGGTAAATAAGGCTACAGTCAATTCATTATTTATGTAATGACTATCATTCTGAAACTTTAATCCCAATGAGACCTAGAAATTGCTGAGGTTTTTCAGAAGAGGATATATTCTAGAAAAGGACTTTCAAATATAAATCACAAAGGCAATATTAACAGAAACTCAATATAGGCAGGTTTAGCCCTCAAGGATGGGTCTGTTGGCTCAAAATAATACTGGCCTCTTTAGGGAATGCCACTGCTAAAATTCATCCCAAGTTTAAAAAATCCTCACTCATATTTCCTATTAAGTGAAATACAGCATATGAACATTTCTTCTGTTTTCACAGTAGATAAATAAAACCAGATTTCAGCAACTTAACAGCAAGAATCAAATGGCCATACTTATCAGGAAACAAAACATTGAACATCAACCTTGTAGAAATTTTGTGAGAAACATTACATAGCTCTACAACACAATTCTCTAATAATACAAATGTTACAATCCAATTAAAGAGAAATTTATTAAAGACCAAAGATGTTCAAGGTATCATGCTAAAGCCTAGGGATGCAAAGTTGATAAAAAGTCTTGGACCTTAAGAAGCCCAAGTGGATTTTATAGAGTATTTGGGCTGGGAGGCAGTAAATGCTCAGAGAAGTATAATAGAAGGTAGGGTATGATGGGATAAAGGAGAGACCTAGACAAGAATCTTAGGGAAATAACACATCTAGAGGGGGAAGAACTGCAAAGACCTTTTAATCAAACTCTCCATGAGGGAAATGAGACAAAGGGAGGTTAAGGAGATGACCCATGGTAACCCAAGTAGTAAGTCAATGACAAGACCAACCTTTTTCACAAAAAGTAACAATTGATTTTAGGGGCATGTAGGTAGTACAATGAATTGAGTGCCATGCCTGGAGTAAGGAAGACTCTTATTCCTGAATTCAAATCTGGCTTCAGACAATTACTAGCTGTATGACCCTGAGCAAATCATTCAACCCTGTTTGCCTCAGTTTCCTCATTTGTATAATGATTTGGAGAAGAAAATGGCAAACCACTCTGGTATTTTCACCAAGAAAACTCCAAATGGAGTCACAAAGAATCAGACAAGCCCCAAACAACTGAACAATAGCAGCAAAGACTTGATTTAATTTTATAGGAAGCTATAACCTCTTGTGGTATCAATGCAAACTTGTTAGGAGAGAGGAAAGATCAACTTCAAAAGCTCAAAATAATGTACTCCCTCTCCTAGGCAAAGTATAAGGTGGATGAATTCTGTTAAGTTACACATACAAACACACACACACACACACACACACACACACACACACAGGAATTCCAAATGTCAGTAGAGTTGTCTTGCCCTTCCCCCAGGTATGAAGTAATTATGATTGCTTCATTTACAGCACCAGAAACTTGTAATGATGCTTCTGAGTCTGCAGAGGCATCTCAGGTAAATTACAGCCCACTCAAGTTTGGTCAAATAATGAAGTGGGCTGCATGAAGGTGGTGGTGGGTCAGGTCTAAAAAGGTCAATCAGGTGGAAAAAGTGATGAGTACAAAGTATTACTACAAGGTAATGGAAAAATTTCATAGCTAAACACAAAAATTGGCCTTCATCACATTATAGATATATCTTATATATTCCATATTTACAAAAGTCCTATATTAAGTCATCAAACAATAAACATTTATTAAATGCCTGCTCTAAGCCAGGCACAGTGAGACACAAAAAGAGGAAAAAATAGAACCTGCCTTCAAGGAGTTCACAATTCAATGAGGTAGAAGACATGCAAAAAAAAGTCATATATAAGGCACATAGAACACAATTAACATAGGGAAGACATTCAGAATTAAGAAGGGATGGGAAAAGCTTCCTCTAGAGCCTAGAATATGGGATTTTAGTTGGGACTTAAAGAAAGCTGGGAGGCAAAAATGAGGAAGGAGAGCATTCCAGGCATGTGGTGACTGCTAGAAAAAATGTCCATAACCCAGAGATGAAGTATTTGTTCATGTGAACCTGGAGGCTGCCCTGTGCCACTGTATAGAATAAGGACAACCAGTTAAGTTTGGGGAGAAGGGAAAGGTAGGAAAGGCCTAAATTCTACAGGACTTTTGAGGAAAAGGCAGTGTTGGAGGAGAGAAGGGGCACAAAGGAGACCTTTTGCAAAGATGAAATTCATAGGTCTCAGCAACAGAAATGATCTGGGGGGTGAGAGATAGTGAGGAGTCCAGGATGACTTAGGGTATAAGCTGGATGGACTAGAAATATGGTGCTGCCCTTTAAAGTAACAGATAAGTTTGAAAGGAAGAGGATTTGAGGGGGAAAGATAATGAGTTCCGTTTTAAACATGTAAAACTTAAAATGTTTCCTGGTCATCCAGATCAAAATGTCTGAAAGGCAGTTGTAGATGAGGTATTGGAGGTGATCAGAAAGGCTGGGACAGGATAGCTACATTTGAGAAGCAACAGCACAGAGATGGCAATTCTATCCATGGGACTTGATGAAATCAGATGAAGTCGTATATATAAAAAGGGGAGGAAAAAAGAGACCAGAACAGAGTCTTGTGTAACATCCATAATTAAAGGATATGATCTGGATGGAAATCCAGCAAAGGAGATTGAGGATTGGTCATATAAGAAGAACTATGAGAAAATGGCATCCTAAATATCAAGGAGAAGAGCATGATCAATAGTATCAAAGATGACAGAGGTTAAGGGTGTTAAAGATTTGGAGAAGGCCACTGAAATCTTTGGTAACTTTAGAGAGAATAATTTAAGTGGAAAATGGGGTAAGAAGCCAGATTATAGAGGAGTAAGGAAAGCCTGAGAGGAGACAAAGTGGAAATACTTATTGCATATGGACCTTTTCAGGAGTTTAGTCATAAAGGGCTTGGAGGATATAAGATGATAGCATGGATGGAAGGGTTTTTACTCAAGGATGAGAGAGACATGGGTGTATTTGTAGGCAGTAAGAAATGAGGCAGGAGAAAAGGGAGACTGAAAATAAGTTATAGAGTGGGAGTGACACAGGAAGCAATATGTTGAGATGGAATGGAATGTGACCATTTATGAAGGCACAGGGTTGGCCTTGGTAAAAGAATTAGGCCACTTTATCATGAGATAGGAGAGAAGAAGGAAATAGTGACAAAAAGTGTGAAGAAGAGGGAGGTTACAGTTTTTTGCTACATGTAGAAGAAAGGATAATCCATGAGTAAGACAGATATACATACATTCCCAAAAGTTCTAAGGTGGCTGAAAGCCCCAAGAGGAATTAATAAATATTTTATGAGATTGTCCTTGGCCCTCATATGAAATTTGCCATGTGCCCCAAACATCTAGTTCTTGACACTTCTTCTACCACACTCTATTCTCTGAGTTTCTACTTAAAAATAGACCTTTTGTGTGTTACTGTATAGACTACCTTATAGAAAGCCAGTTGCTTCATTTTTATTAACAGGCAAAGGTCATCCCAGTCATTCTTTTCTTCTTTTTGTACATCAGGCTGCCTTCTGGCAATGCTGAGGCAAAATAAGATTGAGGAAAAGCAGAGTCATACTTGCTAAGTATATTTTGAGTGGTGTGTGGAAAATTGCTCTTCAATTCTATTTAAACAAATCTTTTTTTTTTTTTCATAGACCTTATTTGACTTGTCAAGATGGAAAACTAAATGTTACCTAATTTGCTAGAAAAGTAAAAACAATTATCCCAAAAATATTGAGGTTGTTAATATAACTTAATATGTACTTATCACCTGATTAAAGTTTAATTTTGAGGTAAACAAGAAAATTCTCTTCACCTTCTCATCATCCTTCTATTCCTCCCTCGTCTTTTGCCTTGTCTTAAAAAAAAGCTACTGAATTCCTCCTTAAAAACACTAACCTTGGCTCAAATTCTCAGAAAAGTCAGAATTTCCACATTTATATAATATCTGAGCAAATGATTATTTCTCTCCTCCATAACCTCCAAAAAACATAACCAAAAGACAGATGATTGAGGAGGTGGAACAAGTATGGTGACAGAAAGGGGGCTAGTTAAACAGCAAAAAGTGTTGAGTTTGTTTGAAGCTTCTAATATTTTTCCTTTTTTTTATAAATGGAAATCAAGAATGAAGAATAAATCACTTTACCACTAGTTGGTGAAGATGTGGTAAAAAGAAAATTAGAAAGGAAATGAGCAATACAGTTCTTAACATGTATTATATAAACTAGCTGGAAAAAGCTAGTTTTGATTTTAAAAGATGCCCCACTTCAGACATATGTAGGATGAGGGACTGGATCTGGGATTTCATTGGCACAGGGCACACTTCTGAATAAGGAAAATCTCTTTACTAAAAAAGATTGTCATTTCCTCTGTAATTTATAACTTTAGAAGAGAGGTCCTTAACCTTTTTTTGGATCATGGACTCCTTTAGCACAACAACAATACTAAGAATTATGAAGGAAAACAGTTACATTGAAATGCACATAACAATATTTTAAAAGCCAACAAATTAACAGACTCAGGGTTAGAACTCCTACCTTAGGGGCAACTGTGTGGCTCAGTGGATTGAGAGCCAGGCCTAGAGACAGGAGGTCCTGGGTTCAAATTTGACCTCAGATACTTCCCAGCTGTGTGACCTTGGACAAATCATTTGACCCCCATTGCCTAGCCCTTACTACTCTTCTGCTTTAGAACCAATACATAGTAGTGATTCTAAGACAGAAGGTAAGAGTAAAAAACAAACAAAGAAACAAACAAAAAAGGAGCTCCTACCTTAGAGACTTGTGGAGCACTAAGAAATTGAGGGACCTTCTTAGGGTCCCATAGCCAGTATGTGTTAGAGATGGGACTTGAACCCAGGGCTTCCTGGCTTCAAGGCCAAAACTCCACTATATGCTACTGCATTTCATATAGACATTCATAGGATCAATTTAAGTCATACTAGATTTAATTAATTTGACACTAAGAGCTATCTGTGTACAAAACATTTTTGTCTATAGGCTGTGAGCAAACTACGAAACAACTATTTTATATATTTATATAAACTTATAATAGAGTCCTTATCCTTAGAAGCTCAAAATTGAATAGAGGAGGCAAGGCAAATACATAAATGACTATAGTTTAGGATTAAAAATGCAATAGAAAGAGAAGACAGATCTAAACAGAGGTTATAAAAGCTCAATGAAGCAGGAAAAAGGCAACGAGGCAGGGGAAAGGGAGAAAGGAGAATATTTAAAAAAATCCAAATTTCCAATTTTATGGGTTTGATTGAAATGGTCTGTGGATTAAAGTGATGCAGAAGTATTACAATAGAAAATGCTTGCTAGATGATCTTTAGAAACCCAAGTTATCTTTGCTAATTCAAGCCACTGAAGGTAAATCAATGATGAAATATTTGATACTCTCTCAGAGTAAGGCAAATTTTTACAAAGGGTAAACCATGCCAAATTTTGATTCTTTCTAAACCTGACAAAAAGTTCACCGAGCATTTCTCCTCAGTAGCAAGAGTATTACAGACTCTGTAGTGGTTTCTCATTATAAAAGAATATATAGAGATTTAAAACAGGTTGAAAATGTATCCCTCAAGAATAATCAATCCAGTGAATGGACACATACGTTTATTATACTGAGCACACCAGGTAATTCTGGCCCATAATATCAAACCAGCAAGCTGAATGATGGTCTTAATATAACTAAGTAATTAATTAGCTTCATAATAATTTTTGCTTTATGACACTCACTTTTATATGCCAATAGTCAATTTAATGGCATTTTAAATTGGAATAAGACCCCAAGAGAGAAAGAGAAAGCACCATGCTTCTTATTGAGTCACAAATCTTACAATCTGATTTTTTTAATTTCAGAAATGACCTAATAAACTTGCTTTACAATTAAATCAATCTTAACAACTTATTCTTTGTGATTATTTCTTCATTTTTAGAAATCATGCTGAGATTCTTATCAGAAAACATTTACCACTGTAATTAAGAATTAAAAATTATTTTGAGTGCATCTGTGATAATGATGCAGTCCTCCTAAAGAACTTGACTAGCCTCCTCCAGAGGAATAAAGGAGAAATAGCAGCTCATTTACGACATTCTGGGACCTAGTTTTCTTGAGAATCAAAACGTCAATGCATAGGTCAATTTTTCTCTATCTAAAACATCAGGCAAGTATTCTCAAGATTAACTTTATCTTGAGAATAGTCTTTATGTATAATTTTTCATAAAGTTATATAACTTGTGACCCCCACACATTAATTTTACAGGACATCACGAACCTGATATTTATGTAGACATTTGTCATGTCAAGAGGGCAGTTTTTGAATCACAATAAATGTCGAAACCAGGAAGAGCCTAGAGAAGTCACCTAACCTCTTCTCTAAACAAACTCACTAAAATTACAAGAAACAAAGAGATGTCATTCTGTATTGGTAGAAAGAGTTGCCTCACCCTGGAGTCCTATGCCTATGAAATCCCAAATTCAGTCCCTATTCCTATTTTCAAGAATTCAAAATATTCTTGAATGAGGCTTTTGCTTTCCTGTAATTGAATAGGAAGAGGGTAAACTTACAGTAAGACACTTAGCTAAGTGTATAAAACCTTTCAATTCTGGCTGCCTTCAATCTCTGAGCAATTCCAGTACTAAATATTATGAGTGGCTTTCAAAGATGTTACATATTAAAGAATGCAGTTTTTGTGCAAAATAATAATTTTCCATTTCCACAAAATTACCATAATTTCTGAAAGGCATGGGATTTTGCTGAAATTTACTTAGTTAGCATCTGTTTTCCTACTGATGCATGCAAAGAATGTTCTTTGAAAAAATTAGACAATCCAAGTTTCTTAGCAAAATTAGAGGCTAAAAGGATCCTATTGATCATTGAAGAAGAAAATACAAAACCTCACCATTAGCTGTGTTCTTTTTAAGATTATCCAAAAACTCTTCCAAAAGCTGTGATTGGTTAGGAGGAGGGAGCAGGTTTTTCTGGTCCCTGGAAAGGTCGCTGTCTGACCAGGAGGTGCCCAGGGTTCGCTTCGTATCTGGAGGATTGGTTTTCAGGGTGAGCCTCACACTTCTCTCAGAAAATAATGACTCCATCTGCCTAAGGTCAAGGTCAGAAATGACTTCCCCATTTATAGTCAAGATCTCATTGCCTGTTCTCAACCCTGGGAAGAAGAAAAAGTGAAGCATGGTAAGAAAAATGCAGATTTCCCAGAGAAATATCATCTGACTGAAAAAGGCTGTAAAACTATTCTATATATGTGGGTACTGCTTTGTTTCTAACATGCAAGAAAAATCAAGTTATATAGGACTTTTATCATGATAATATAGCTCTTTCTGCTCTCTAAAGGTAAGAATGAGAATTCTTCTTGGAAAATGGGGCTATTTTTGAAACTACCTAATCAATTACTCCTGTGTCCATTTGATGGTGAAGTCTTGGGAAGTAAACTATCCCTTCACTCGCACTGTCTATATATATAAAACACTACTAGCATTAATTAAACTATTGTTGACTTTCATCAAAGTCCCAGAAGTAGTTTTCTGGAAAAACTGCAAGAAGAAAATTCCATGAGCAAGCTTGTTCTTCAAAGACTCCAATTAAATAAGAACAATGACATTCTATATGTCATACGAACCTTCCCCATATGCCAGGCCATCAGGGAGAACATCACTTATAAATATTTGGCTGAGGTGCTGCTGTTCATCAACTTGAGCTGTAACTGCAAACCCTAGGATAAAAATAATAAAAGAACAACTTAAAAGGTTACTATATTGCTGAGCTTTTCCAATAAGAAGATACAGAATTTACTTCTGTGTCCTCATCGCAATTTAGGAATGGTAAACAGGGTCTAGTTACAGCCATAATGCAAGCATATATACTTAACAGACATGGGAAGGCAAGTACTTCACAATTCAATGTCTCAGAAAGGCAACTATATATGTGTGTGTGTGTGTGTGTGTGTGTGTGTGTGTGTGTGTATGAACACACACACATATATACATAATTATATATAACATTATATTTTAATCAAAAATAATTCATTCAAATCAATTATAACAATCAAATTAAAAATGTAAATAAAATTTTGGCATAAAATATGACTTTATGCCAAAATTTGGTTACATAAAAGGTAAACTTACATAAGGTGAAAATAATCTCTCCAAAATTAGAAAAAAAGACAAAATATAAAAAAGAACTTTGAAAATTAGATTTTCAACTACTATCTCAAACAGCTTTATTCATTATTAAGTAAGGGAAGGAAAAGTAATTAGCACAGCTAGGGGATATATAAACATCTATTATATAAACTCTAATAAAAATTAAAATGTCATTCTTTATCAGAATGTGTTTATCAATTAACATGCTTTTAAATGAGCATCTAAGGTATATGAATACTCTAGTTAGTATAGAAAATACCAAGAAAAAAAAAAAAACATGGCCCCTAACCTATAAAAACTTTTAGATAAACTTGATGACAGAGTGAAACACCCATATAATGATTAGAGAAAAACGCAAGAGATTTTGTAACTCTGTGCTAAATTGTAAACTAGGGAGAGAGAGGTAGGAGAAGCCAAACTCTTCCAATATTCCCCTCCAAACAACTTTAAAATAATGTGGGAAGTGGGAAAGCCAACAGAAGGTCAGGGTGAGACATTTTTTTTTTGACCTAAGAAATATGATGTCAGCAGGAGAAGTCTGTAACATGGTGGCTTGTCTTAGCTTCTGGAGCTCTTAGCCCAGAGACAATAAGGGGGTCAGACAACTAGTCAGAAAGAGATTACAAGGGACCCTTTGCTGGTAATGAGTACAGCTGGTTCTGCCTGGCAACTCTATTGCCCATATGCAGTTCTGGGGCACAGTTCCAGGGTGGAAAGGAATGCTAGTGGTCAGTCACAAAGGGGCAGGGCCCTTGATCATATTTCCAAAGCAAAAAGGAGTGTAAGTATTTGTGGTTGCAGTAGATCAGGGCCTTTTCCTGGGGAAAGACCAAAGGATAGACCAGGAGAGCAGAAAGCATACTTCTCCCAGGATCATACTATCTTGGAAGCACCCAAAATTTGCTGACACCCAGAACTATCTCTGAAAATAGCAGCACAAAAAAGGCTGATGCTTGGGATACTATCACCCCTCCTATCCCTAGATGATCAGTCCCCAACTTTAACATAAAATTCAAAGTAAAAAAAAAAAAATGGACTGGAAAAATGAGCAAACAACAACAAAAAAGGATCTGACCATAGAAGCTACTAAGGGGGCAGGGAAGATGAATTTCAGGAGAAGACAATACTATGCATGCTATATGAAATGATAAGCAAAATGATTTCAGAGAAAGCTGGAAAGGTCTACAGAAACTGATGCAGAGCAAAAATAAACAGAACTGGGAGAACATTACACATAGTAACAGCAATATTGGAAGATGATTATCTGTGAAAACTTGGTTACTATCAGCAATGCAATGATCTGGGACAATCCTGAAAGACTTATGATGGGGAATGCTATCCTCCTCCAGAGAAAGAAATGTGGGAGTCATCTTTCACATCAGTATCCTTATGGTTTTATTTGGGGTTTTTTGTTATGTATGAGTTTGCTTTTACAACAATGAACATTATGGAAATGTGTTTTGCATGACAATAAAAATACAATTTAATTTTTAAAAAAGACAATAATGTGGAAAACAGCTACAAAAAAAAAACTCAAAGAAAAATGCTAATTGGTTGGTACTAAATCCAAAAAAGAATTCCTAGAAAAATTAAAGAGCTAAAAGTGGTAGAGAGAAAAAAAATCACCAAAAATAATGAAAATGATACAATAAAATTCTGAAAAGAAAGCTAAAAGCGGTAGAGGAAAAAATGGCAAAAGATTTGTAAGTGATGCAATAAAATTCTAATGAAAGAATTAAAGTTTGGTAAAAGAGGCACAAAAATCCACTGAGAACACCTTAAAAAGCAAAATTAACCTAACTGGAAAGGTAATGCAAAAATTCACTAGAGAAAAAAAAAACAACTTTAAAAAATAGAACCTAAAAAATGGAAAAAGAGGTATAAAAATCTCACTGAATAAATAATTCAATAAAAATTAGAATTATGCAAGAGGAAGCTAATGACTCCATGAGACATCATAAACAAAAATCAAAAGAATGAAAAAAAAAAAAAGGAAGAAAATGAGAAATATCTCACTGAGAAAACAACTAGCCTGCAAAATAGATTAAGGAGAAATAATCAAGAATATTGGACTAACTGAAAGCCATGATCGAAAAAAGAGCTAAGATACCATATTTCAAGAAATTATAAAGGAAACTCCCCTTGATGTCTAATATCCAGAAGTTAAAATATAAACTGAAAGAATCACTAATCACTTCCTAAAAGAGATCCCAAAATTTAAAAAAAAGGAAGAAATCAAGTGCTTTATAAACTTTATTTTGTTTTTGTTTTCACTTTTGTAATAGGGTAATCTTTTAAAAACAAAATCCCAAATCATATACCCATATAAACAAGTGATAAATTATGTTTTCTTCTTGATTTCTACTCCCACAGTTCTTTCTCTAAATGCAGATAGCATCTTTCTCCCAAGTCCCTAAGAATTGTCCTTGATTATTGCATTGCTTTTAGTGAAGTTGATTAGATAAGGTCATCCCAGAATGTTTCAATTACTATGTATAATGTTCTCCTGATTGTGCTTATTTCACTCCACATCAGTTCTTGTAGGTCTTTCCATTTCTTATAGAAATCAAGCAGTTCATTGTTCTTCTTTATAAACTTTAACAGCATTACATACTGGACAATGCTGGTGTCAGTTTGGATGCTAGCCATATTAGATGTTCTACCCTCAGTTTCCTACATCTTATTTCTTATACTTTATGAGAGCCATTACATCTCTGTCCTCATTATAGCACTAAAGAACTAGAGGATGAGACAGGGAAAGAATAAATGACCTGTTCACAGACACAGAACTCCAAGGACAGGGTGAATGATGGAACACAACTACTTATACTTTCACATCTCTGAATTATAACTACTAAAAAAAAAAAACTAAAAAAGATATTGAAAAATAAAACAATTGTACTTAGTTTTTCCACCAATATTTTGGTTTTAATGTCCTCACTGAAAAAGTTGGGATACTTGTAAGCATTCATATTGATATTTGGAGTATTTCCAAGAATGAATAAAAATTATTATTTTTTAAAATGGAGAGAAAGAGCAGGAAAGGTAGTAAGAATCTGTAGGCAGAACTTTCATCATACTTACCAAAATCAGTTATATTCCCAGTCTTAGTAAGAAGTACATGATAAATACTTAGAGGGAAGATTTCTATTTCATCATAAACCTACACAAACACAAAACAAGACATTCATGAATACTCAAAACAGAAGATTTAATATGCAAATCTCTTAGAGAAAAACTGTGATAAAACCTTTCCATTAAGAAATAAGAAAACTGCATGCAAACTAAGCTCCTTAATTTAAAAAGCATATCTCAGGAATTTGCACTTTCCCACAGAAACAATCAATTAATATAATTAAACAGAATGACAACAGTGAGACAGCATACCAAAATTTGTGGGATTCAAATAAAAGCAATACATAGTCAATGTATATTTCTAAATGTTGTCATCAATAAAAGAGAGAAAGAGAAAATCAGTGAATTAGGAATCCAACTAAAAACTAGAAAAAGAACCAATTAAAAGTCCCCAACTAAATACAAATAAATGGAAATCTTGAAAATCAAAGGATAGATGATAAAAATTGAAAGTAAAACAATAAACAAACATTGAGTTAATAAATAAAAGTAAAGGCTGGTTTTAAGGGGGTTTTTATGCCTAGCCCTTACCACTCTTCTGCCTTTGAACCAATTGATTCTAAGGCAAAAGGTAAGGCTTTCTTAAATTAAATCCCACCCACAAAAGCAAAGGAATAAATGGAGCTTTTCTTAAAATGATAAATAGTATTCCATCTAAAACCAAGAGCAAGCATTATCTAAAAAGGGACAGGCTGGTAGCCTTTCCAATAATATGAAGAGTGAAGCAAGGATGTCCATTATCATCATTATTATTCAACACTATACTAGAAATGCTAGTTAGAGTAGTAAGAAAAAAAGAATTTGAAGTAATAAGAATAGGCAAAAAGGAAAAAAACTATCACTGTTGTATATATAGATAACCCTAGAAACAGCTAAAATCTAACTGAAACAATGAAAAACTTTAGCAAAATTAAAGAACATAAAATAAATCCACATAAATCATTGACAATTCCATATATATTACCAATAAAACCTAGCAGCAAAAGAAAGAAAAATTTCATTTTAAATAAATGTAGACATTTAAAATCGATATCAGATTGCTTATTGTCTCAGGGAAGATGGAGAGGTAGGAAGAAATAAGGCAAGAGTAAAAAGAAGGGAGAGAATAAGGAACTCAAAAAATTCTAATGAATGTTAAAAATTGTTTTTATATTTAATTGTGGAAAAAATAAAATATAAAATTAAACTCATCAAAAAAATAAAGTAACATAACTATAGCTAGCAGAAAATATTTGGCTGTCTATCTATCAAAATATACACACAAAGGAACTATATGAACACATTTAAAAACAGTTTTCACTTAAATAAAACCAGATGCAAACAAATGGAGAAATATTAATAGCTCATGGATAGGCCAAGCCAACTTAATAAAAATGTCAATCACACCACCTAAATTAAGGTACTTATCTTCTGCCATACCAATCAAACCAACAAAAATTATGTTATAGAGATAGAAAAAAATATGTTGTTTTTAGCCCTTTCATATTGCTCTTCAGATTGATTGAATCAGTTCACAACTCCTCCAATAATGCATTAGTGTCTCAATTTTCCTATATCCCCTCAAATTTTTATCATTTTCCCTTTTTGTCAGAATAGCCAATCTGGCAGATGTGGGGTGGCAATTGAGAATTGTTTTAATTTGCATTTCTATAATTAATAGTGATTTTGGACATTTTTTCCCCATGAGCATATAAAGTTTTAATTACTTTGAAAACTGCCTATTCATAGCCTTTGACCATTTATCAATTGAAGAATGACATTTATTAGAGGGACTTGTAAAAATATTTTGCACCATTACAATTGCTGTGTATTACTCTCCAGCCTATTTACCTGTTTAGTTTATGACCACAACCTCCCTCAATTAACTATCTTTTTGGTCAGCCCTCAATTCCTTTCTCTTATTCTCTTCCCCCCCTCCTACTTTCCTACAGGACAATATAAGCTTTCTATACTTAATTGATTGTGTAATTTCTTCCCTCATAGGGCTAACTCTGATGAAAGTAAGGTTCAAATAATCCCCTCCCCACACCCTCCATCTTCCCCTCACCTTTCATACCTCTTTTATATGCAATAATTTACTCCACTCTTTTTTCCTTTCCCTTCCTCCCAATGAATTCCTCTTTCTCATGCCTTAATTTTATTTTTTATATCATCTCAACATATTCGTACACTTGCCCTCTATGTATACTCCTAACTGCCCTAACAATTATAGTTTTTAGGAGATATAAGAATCATCTCTCCATGTAGGTATGTAAACAGTTTAACCTTATTTGTTTTCTCTTTCCTATGCTCCTCTTGAGTCTTGTACTTGAGAGTCAAATTTTCCATTCAGCCTCTGGTCATTTCACCAGTAATGCCTGAAAGTCCTCCATTTCATTGAATATCCATTTTTCCCCCTGAAGTATTATTATGGGCAAGTGATTCTTGCTTGAAGTCCTAGCTCATAGCTATGCCCTCTGGAATATCATATTCTAGGCCCTCAAATCCTTTAATGTAGAAGCTGCTAAGTTTTGTGTTGTCCTGACTGTAGCTCCATGATATTTGAATTGTTACTTTTTGGCTACTTGCAATATTTCTTCTTGGTCTGGGAGTTCTGGAATTTGTCTATAATATTCCTAGGAGTTATCCTTTTGGAATCTCTTATAGGAAGTGATTAAGAGACTCTTTCAATTTCTATTTTTCCCTCTGGTTCTAGAATATCAGGGCAGTTTTTTACTTGATAATTTCTTGAAAGATGATGTGTAGACTCTTTTTTTATGATGATGGCTTTTTGGGTAGTTCAATAATTCATAGATTATCTTTCCTGGATTTTCCAGGCAACTTGTTTTTCCAGTGAAATATTTTACATTGTCTTCTATTGTTGCATTCTTTTGATTTTGATTGTTTCTTGATGTCAGCTTCTACTTGCCCAATTCTAATGTTTAAGGCATGATTTTCTTGAGTGAGCTTTTTAATCTCCCTTTCAATTTAGGCAATTCTACTCTTAGAAAGAGTTCTTTTACTCAGAGAATTTTTGTTCCTCTTTTTCTATAATAGCCAACTGTGCCTTTTAAGAAATTCTTCTGTTTAGGGCATCTTTGCATAGCTTTTTCTTTTAGGCCAGTTCTGCTTTTTAAGAAGTTCTTTTCAATAGATTTTTTTATATCTTTTACCAATTGGCCTATCTTGTTTTCTAAGGTATTTATTTTTTCAGTATTTTTGTGACACCTTTTTCATGATTTTCCTGTATCACTCTCATTTCTTTTCCCAATTTTTCTTCTACCTCTCCTATTTGATTTTTAAAATCCTTTCTGAGCTCCTCCATTGAGAGCAATACATAGTTTTCTTCAAGGTTTTGGATGCAGTGGTATTAACTTTATTCTCTTGAGTTTATGTTTTGGTTTTCCCCCATCACCAAAATAACTTTCTAGAATGAGTTTCTTTTTTTGTTGTTTGCTTGTTTTCCAGCTTTTTTTCCTTCTTAATTTAAAATAAACTGTTAAAGTTGGACTATGGTGAAGAGAGCATTGTTCCAAACTTCAGGTTCTTTGTGTGGTTGCCTTCAGAGCTGGCACTGGAGATCTATCTGCTTTCACTTCTTCCAAGATTATGTGATGTAAGGAAAGGTATGTTTAATACCTTCCTCACCTGTTCTTGTCATGAGTAACCACAAAGACTCTTTCCTCCCTTGAAACTATAACTAGGTTCCTGTGCTCCTCTGTGGCTACAAGTGCTAGTGTGCACTAGTGTTCGTCCTCTCTTTAAGAATGCCTACCAGAATTACTGCCTGGATATGCATATGGGCAGAGCAACAAGAATCTTGCACCCAGAAACAGCAAAGGGACCTCTACAATCTCACTCTGAATTGTGTAACACACCTTACCATATGAGGCTAAAAGTTCTACAAACCTTTGCTGCTGAGTTTCCTTTGTCCAAGGCACATTGCCAGTGGGTACTGCCTAGGTGCTCTGTGTTTCACTTCCACCCAGGCATACTAGATCTTTTGTGCCTGCCTTCTGACTTGTTTTGCTTGAAAAATTATTTCACCCTGTGTTTTTGTGGGCTATGCTGCTCCAAAATTCATTTTGGGGTGTTATATCATGGTTTTTTTGTAGGGCAATTTGGTAGAGATCAGGTTGATCTGTTTACTTTCTCTCACATCTTGGCTCTGCTGCTCTTAATTGGTAGTTTTCAGAAGAAGAAATCAAAGTTATCGATAATCTATAAAATTGCTTCAAATAATTATTAATCAGAGAAATACAAATTAAAATAATTCTGCAGTACCATTTCACACCTATCAGATTGGCTAATTTGACAGAAAAAGGAAAATGGTCAAATGTTAGAGGAGATATGTAAAAATAGTGACACTAATACACTGCTGGTGGAGTTAACTAGTCCAACCATTCCTAAAGAACAATTTTGAACTATGCCCAAAAAGTTATAAAAGCATGCATACCCTTTGACCCAACAATATTACTACTAGATCTAAAGAACTATATGTACAAAAATATTTATAGCTGCTTTTTTTATAGTAGCAAAGAACTGGAAACTAAAGGGGATGTCCATTGACTGGAGAATGGTTGAATAAGTTGTGATATATGATTCTGATGAGATACTGTACTACAAGAGATGGTAAAAGGTGCACTGTAAGAAACAATGAGCAAATATTTTAATAGCATGAAAGAAACTACATGAGAAAATGAAGAGTAAAATGGATAGAACCAAGAGAACATTATATACAGCTACAGATTTAATTTAATATACAGAAGAATAGCTTGTAAATGTTAACCTCCAGAGAAATGGAAACATGAAAGACATAATCTATACATACATAACTGTTTGCCAGATGATGCTTTCTATTGTATGGAGAGGGGAGGGGGGCTGAAGTACATGGAAATAAATTCTACTAATAAAAAAAAATAATTAGGAATTATACTTTAAAAGAAATGACAAAGGGTTTGGACTCCACCATACATAAACTAATGAAAAGTGAAGTAATCAGAACTATTGCATTATAATGATGATCAATTGTGAATGACTTATATAGCTATGCTGATCAAGACAATTCCAAAGGACACATGATGAAAAATGTTATCTACATACAGAGACCAATGAATCCTGATTATAGATTGAATCATATTTTTTTTTCATTTTCTTTATTTTTCTTGCTTTTTATTTGGCAAAATGGCTAATACAGAAATGTTTTGCATGACTTCACATGCATTTTGGGTATCATATTGCTTGCCTTCTCAAGGAGTCAAGGAGGGAGTAGAGGAAGAGAGATCATTTGGAATTCAAAATTTAAAAAAAACACTAATGTTAAAAAATAAAGAAAACAATATAAAAAAAGAATGAGCATTTTTCATATAGGATGTTAATTGTGTTACAATTTTAGGACAAAGTTTATAGGCAATATTATAACTAAGATCATAAATTTAGAGCTGAAAGGAACCTTCAAAGCCATCCAGTCTAAGGCCATCATTACAAAGATAAGGAAACTGAAACTCTCAAAGCTTCACTGATTTGTTCATGGTCACATGACTAACAAATATCAGAGGAGGGATATGAACCAGCACCTCCGGAATTCAAGCCCACTATTCTTGCCCCCGTGCCATTTCAAGAAGGCTTTTCTTTAACTTGCCTGTTCTTGCATGTATTCATAAAGAGCTGGAATGGAATACTCCAAGTTTTCATCAACCAATCTTCTAAGTTGTAGGCCATAGTAGCTGGGGTCTAGTTGCTTCATCTATAGAAAAGTGAGAAAGGTGTTTATATATTTAAAAATCCATCATTGTTCAAAGTTAAGTCCTTTACAAAAATGTTGTCTAACACAAAGTTTCTAAAAGTATTGGCTATGAAGTTATAAGTTTTCATATAAAAATTCAATTTCAATGTGTAATGAAGAAAAATGAAAATAATTCATTTTTGTACAAGATAAAGTCAGTCCCCAGATAGTATGTGAATAACTAAAGTCAAGAAGTACAAATCCAAGAGCACTAAGTAGTGTGTCTGAATGTGTGTGTGTGTGTGTGTGTGTGTGTGTGTGTATGTATATATATACATATATATATATATATATATATATATATATATATATATATATATAGTCTTTCTATATTGTCGGTCTTTACATATATCTACTGATTAAACTGGAAAAGCTTCTAAAATGTTTATTTTTAAATATACCATACCATACCATCGAATTCAAAGATATTAAAAAGTTCCTATGGGCAAGAAATAAATTACACAATAAGGTCTACTTTATAGAATGCAAACAAATAAGCTACATTTTTTCCAACCTTTTCCCCAGTATATATAAGCATCAAGGTCAGGTTATGGTTGACAAACAGCAAATCTTAAGAGTTCTGGATAGAATTTTTCACCTCTTCTAACTATCTTAGATAATAACTCCATTAAGTTGTTAATAGCTTATATAAAGAAGTGCAGAATAGGTAGTTGGATTAGATGGTGACAAACATTACACATATGAAATGAAAAGTTGAAAGAATTTATACTAAAGATATATGTGTGCATATTTATGAATACATATTCATATAAATGATATACTTTAGACCCTTATATCATAGCTTATTACTTCAGACCAATGGGACAAAAATAACCCAAATTTTCTACATTTACAGATAAAAATATAGACCAGTTGTGAGGATCATGCATGCCTTCTCACTTTCATATACATCTATTTGTAAGAACTCAACTGCTTCTGCAAATGAGACTATTTAAGCTCTAGAATGCCACCTGGTGGTTTTCAAACTGATCTAATAACACCCTTTTTCAAATTGTTCCTCAGGAGTTAGTATAATATTCATTTCCAAACATCATTGCTTTTCTTTTCAAAAACTCTAAAGGGGCAAGAACAACAAAAAATAACTCTTTTACCTTAGAGAAGTTTACCAAAGACTTGGTAGTTTCTTAGTCCACAGAAATTTGGTATGGCTTATATAGCTCTTTAAGACAAAATTATATTATTTAAAAATTTATTTTAATGGAATGCCAATCATGTTCTAATAATTTAAGGTAGAGTATGATTTGTGATATCAAATGTACAGAAAATCAGCTGTCTTTACATATTACCCAAAGTTTTTCTCTAACCCTCCTTGCAACTAAGACCAAGTTTAGAAGCTACTCTTTTTACACAGGTAGCCCAGCCTGGAAAAGGAAGGAGGAGCTCCTTTGGAATATTTCCATCACTAGTCAGCCTCATTAAGTAGATAGAATTGGGTGTGA
>NC_058133.1:418284256-418303114 GCF_016433145.1 Gracilinanus agilis | reverse complement strand
TATATATATATATATATATATATATATATATATAGGCTTTATAAACCCTTCCCACTCTTCTATAAACCTTTTCCAAGCTCTTATTAACCTACAGTCACTGAGCTAATCAGTGCCCAGGATACAGGACTCAGGCACTGTAGTTGGTTGCCTTTCATTCGTCAGCCAATAGTGTGCCACAATAAGTGTAATTCGGTGATACAGAATTAGATATATAGATATAGATATAGATATTAAAAAAACCCATGATACAGTGAAGGCCTGATAAGTGAACTAATATAACAAGGGACTACTGTGTAACAGAAGTTGGGATAAAGAACCTAATATTTTATAGGTTACTTTGAGGTTTACAAGCTATTGTGTATGGATCTATAATCTTATATGATCCTTTCAACAAATCCATGAAACTATTTGTTAATTATAGAACCTGATTGGGGAGTGTAAACATTTTTTATGTCTAGAGGGACAACTAGAGTAATTTTCATGACATTATTTCTACAAATAGAGGAAATGTGTTAGAATATTAAATTTGGAGCGAAGAGGACTTGAGTTTGAGTCCCACTTCCAACACATTCCCAGCTTATATAAACCTAGGCAAATCCCTTAAGCTCTTAGTACTCCAGACAATTCTTTAAGTCTCAAATTTGCAGAGAAGATGACAACCTGCACTGGTCAAAAGAGTTTCCTTAACCTAGAATTTCCCATTCCAATGAAATCACAGCTTGAATCTCTTATCCCTACTCATCACTAAATATATTTACTAAGAAAACTGAAAACTAGTTTGATTTTCCAATTTCCAATTGTGAACATTCTCATATTCTAGTTTGTTATTTGATGGCATAATTTCTGTCTTCACTCTTAAGTATAATGCTAGAAAATACTTACATGTGAGTTGCTTTAACAAAAGATAAATTGGAACCTGGTTGGGGGGGGGGAGAATACAAAAATTAAAACTGATTTCTAATTAATTAAAAATAATTAAAACTAAATTAAAATCTAGAAAATTGTTCTCCCTGCTCCTTGCCAGAACAGTAAAACATCTCACAGAATTACAAGAAAAGGGCTTTAAAAACCATAAGACCTTCTAGAAATGTGTTGTTATAAATTCATATTTTTAACTATTCTTTCACCGTTTCTATTTCTTTGATCAGATCTGCAATTTCATCAATACAGGGAACTCTGCCCATCCTCTTCAACCTAATATCTTCTTTAGGAACCCAAGAAGATAGATGGGCTTCATCAGAATTCGATAGCTAGTATAGATCAGAGGCAAGACTTGAATCAGTTCTTCCTGTCCTAATTCTGAGATGTTTTCTCTCTTTTAGTCAGGCCATTTTCAAGGTTGTGGTCTTTACTTTAATTTGAGGATCAGTGATTTATTTCATGATTGCAAATGGATTTCCTTAGATCACTCCTAAAGATCCCAAGCCAAGTTAATATAGCAAAAATATCCATCACCTGATAAGCCCCTCTAGCATTAACAGTTCTGGTTCTTGGATAATAAACAGTCTGTTGCTAGGTTAATTATTTCAAAACTTTCTAGCTTTTTAGAATGTGCAAAAACTGATTCTCTGATGGCAGCTTTTTCAAGAAGCCTCTGTGAGGCATCAAAAATAGACATTAGTAATCAATACATCTCAGAAAATGTCCTTTTTTTCCAACTAGCACAGTCAAGTTGAAACTTCTAATGAACACCTATAATCACTTAAGAATGAATCCAGGAATTACGCCATTGAATAACAAACTATAATATGAGAATGTTCACAATTGGAAATAGTATACCAAGGAAAAAAAGAACCATTTTTACTATGTCACATAATTACTAGGAATATCAAAGGCAATAAAAACTTTCTTATAATACAGTAGGAATGAATTTTCACGTCATTTTATCTCATATTTCTCCATCCACATAATGGGAACAATATAGAATTACTAAATAATATCTATTGCAATTACTACAAAGATTAACTAGCTGATGTTTGCAAAGCATTTTTGATATCCTTGTATGACAGCCTCCATGTAAGTACTGATTACTATTGCATTAATGGTCCTGACACCACATGTCAAATTATTCATGCTCCATGTGCTTCATGGAGAGAAAATGGAAACACTGTGTGTTAGCACAGCAGATGCTTTTGGATCAAATGGCTTGTAATTACTACTTGGATCACTAAACGGAAATAAGAGGCAACATGGCAATCTGGCTGTCACAAGTGGGCCCTCATCTCTATAGCTGCTGGTAAAAAGAAATTCTATTAGCAAGTGAAAAGAAGAAAAGACACACATTCAGGAGAAAAAGGAGTTGTTACACAGTTCTACTTTTTCTTTATCAAATGTAAGTTGTCATAGAAAAGAATATATCTACTTCCCACTTGGGGAGATGCCCAAACACCAGGATTGCCATGGTTTCAACTAAAATAAAATAGTATTTTTAATGTTTGAAAAATATTACTAATCTGTGGTTAAGACAGAGTTGTTTCATTCATATTTTCCTTTTTTAGAAACTGACAGGATTTTTTTTTCTTTTTCCAGTTCAGACTCTAGTGACTAATACGGCAATACTTCATTCATTCATTGCCACAAAAATGTAGGACACTCCCTACCCTTCTCAACCCAATGCCAGGACCTGCCCCATATCTAATTTTCCAGCATAGAAAGCTGAGGACTATGGACAGTCACAGGTTCTGCGATGATAAAAGCAAGAGTAGTAGTTGGCTAGTTCATCACTTTCTTTTGATTTGGATTTTTATTGTTATCTTTTCCGCAAGAAACTCCTTCCTCCAAAGAGTTACATTGTGCTTATTGTTTTCCACCAGGGAGCACTTAATACTAAAACAAAACAATACAAAACCCTTTCATTTTTTGGATTATTAGACTTTGTTCCTGGTGACTTGGACTTTCCCCACTTTTTATCTTTTAAAAATATTCTCAAATGAAGGCTGTTTTCATTCCAAACTAAATAAATTTAAGACAGGGTGATTCATCTCTGAGCTGTTAATAGCTATGTACATCAGTTGAGTTGGTATATATTTTTATAATTCACAGGCTGTTAAACTATCAATATTTAAAATATGATTGCTTTAAAAAAATTTATTTCTTATAAAAAACCCTTGCCTTCTGTCTAAGAATTCATAAGTACTGGTTCCAAGGCAGAAGAACAGTAAAAAGGCAATTGGGTTTAAGTGACTTGTCCATGGTTACATAGCTAGGAAATGTCTCAGGCCACATTTGAACCTAGAATCTCCCAATGTCCGTCCTGGCTCTCCATCCATTGCCTAAAAATTACTAAAAATTACAGTTTTAAGAACTACAGGAACACACACAAATATGAGACCTATCATATCTATAATCACCCAATTTCAGAGTTGAAAAGGGACCTCGATATGCATTTATTTCAACCATAAATAAAAGGAATCCTGATTATAACAGACAAGTGGCTATCCTGCATTACCTGGTCTTCCAATGAAGGGAGCCCATCTTTTCTTCTGTCCCTCAAGAGATCCTCAAATATCAGAGATAGCCTTTTACTCTTCTGGTTTATTTCATTTGAACCTTCTCCAGCTTATCAATGTCTTTCTTAAACCATAGTACCCAGAAATGAACATAATATTTCAAAGGAGATTTGGTGAGGGCAAAGTAGGAAGGACTATCACCAACCTGTTTCTGTATGTCTTCCCTTTACTGATATAACCAGAGATTGCATTACCATTTTTGGCTTTCATATTGTATTGAAAATTTATAATTGAGTTTGCAGTTCACCAAAAACTCGAGATGCTTTTTAGAATAAGTGCTGTTAAGACATCTTATATTTATGGAGCCGATTTTCTGTACTCAAATATAAGATTTCCTATTAATTCTTATTGAACCTAATCTTTTGAGACTTAGTCTATTTGCTCTAGTTCAAGGGGTCATCTTTTGAGTGTCATAGACCCTCTCTGGTAGTCTGGGAAAGCCCATGGACCTCTATCCAGAAGAATGTTATTAAATGCAAAAAATAAAATGCATAGGATTATAAGAGAAACTCCTTCTAATGAAACAGTGATCAAAATGCAATTTTAAAAAATGCACAAGTTCATGGATCTTTGCTATCATAATTAATTTTTGGATCCTGGCCTTGTCATTCACTGTTAGCTATTCCTCTCAGCAAATTTGATGGGCATACAATTTATATATTTAACCAACCATGATAGAAATGTGAAATAGCACAGGATCAAGCATAGATCTCTGAAGTATTCCACTAAAAATCTCCTGCCACAATGATGTTGAGTCATTAACAAACTACTCTTTGAGTACAGCAATTCAATCACTTCTGAATTCTACTGATTTCATACATACTAATCTATTTCTTTCCATCTTCTTCCCAAGAATAGCAGACCTTTTTAAAAACTTTCCTAAATTCAAATCTGGCCTCAGACACTTCCCAGCTGTGTGACCCTGGGCAAGTCACTTGACCCCCATTGCCTACCCTTACCACTCATCTGCCTTGGAGCCAATACACCGTATTGACTCCGAGATGGAAGGTATGGGTTTAAAAAACAAAAACAAAAAAAAACACAAAACTTTCCTAAAACCTAGGAAAACTATCCACAGCATTCCTGTTACAAGTTAGTAATTCTATAATACTTTTTAATGGAATAGATGGAAGTATAACAAATATTCTACATCAACTGTTCCTAAGGGAAAAGCTAACAAAATTAGTAATATTTGCCAGTCAGCCTCTACTAAAATCTTGTTCTTATGCCTTGTCAAAGTTTAGAGGTAACCTTGAGATCTGGTTTTGTCTTTATGTCCCTAGTACTTAGAATGCTCCCTGGCACATAGCAGGCATTTAATTAATGCTTGTAGATTGATTGCCTGACTGCTCAAACTCTACAATATGCCAGTGGAGCACAATCTAGGGCAGCTTCTACTACTCAGCCAAGGGATGGATCAAGCATCTGTTGTCAGCTTTAGTTATGTTTAAAGAAGCTTTTTGTAAGGATTGTCACATGGTAGTTATATGTATTGGCAGGGCAACTTTCAATGATCATCTGGCAAAGGTATATGGTCAGGGAGAGGGCAGGAAAGACAACTAACTGGACTGGTAGAGAAAGTATCTACACCACTAAAACCATGTATTCTTTGAGTACTAAAATATTTATTATTCATATAGCAAAAAGATGTTGTTTGAACTTAGTTTTTCACCAAGAGATGCCCATAAAGTACATTTCTAGTCTTGGTTCCATTGCTATTTAGACATAAGTAGCTGGAAATTGCATTCATAGCAAATGTGATGCACATTCTAAAATAATCCTGTTGACTAGAGAGCTTTCACTAGGGGAGTGACATAGTTGAAACTAGCTTGGACAAAAGGCATATGCAATATGCAGTTCAATACATAGTCTGAAAAAAGAAGTGTCATGAGGTCTCTAATCTTCATTATGACCACTAAGGGCTCTATAGCCCAACACATTTTGTAATCTGAAAGCAAATTAAATAATTTCATGAGCCACAAGAGGTGTCATAAAATACTTCATTGTGGACATTTATCAGAAAATTGGAGAGAAAGGTCACATAGCAAAAACAAGGGACAGCAGACAGAAAGCCCAAGTTTGAACAATGGAGGATTTATGGATGGACAAGAAAAAAGATGTACAGAATAAGACATGGCTGGTTTAAAATACATTTTCCTTACAGAATACACCTTTCCATTTCAACAGCAAATCACAAAAAAAAAAACCAAGTAATCAAGACCCAAAAATCCACACATGTAACTATCTAGATGATCCATCAAGTCAACAAGCACAAAATAGGTTATGCAGAATACTGGACCTGAAAACAGGAAGGTTTAGGTTCTCCTATCTCAAAGACTTACCAGTTGTATGACCCTGTGCAAGTCATTTAACCTCTCTCAGTCTCATATTTCTCAACTGTAAAACAGGGATAAAAGAACCTACCTCATAGATTTTTGTGAGGATCAAATTAAATTCTACATGCATTAATTAAGCTACTGTTATGTGTGAGGCACTGTTAGAAATTAGGGATGCAAAATCTCTAAGTTCAAAGTACCTTTAGCTTATTAGAGGAAAATGGCATATACACAAAATAAGTAAATGCAAAACATGCAAAAAGTAAAAACACATTAATCTGGGATGGAGAAAGGAAGAACTAGGGAGGAGTGTAGAGAATCAGGAAAGATCTCATGGAGAAGAATGTGGGTCCTGAACTGAACTTGAATAAAGGGAGCTAAGTAATTATTATATACTGAACTGAACTAGTCATTTTCCCTCCCTAAAATCTGTCCACCTTGAACTTTTCTCTCTTTCTTAATAGTACCACTTGACCAGAGTCTCAAAATCTCAGTCATTTTATCTCTTCTTGCTCTCCCATCTTACTTGTCTAATTGATTTTCAAGTCAATTTTACTTAATACTTCTCTTTCCTCTGTCTTTTTTTCCCTTTCTATTCCTGCTACCATAATTCAAGGCAGAAATAATCCTAGAAAAGTAGACTAATGAGACAAAATACAACAGTGAAAAAAGATAATTCACTGACTGGATTTGTTGAGAAACATCAATCTCTGATTTTCTTCTATTTATCAAGAATGTGAATAATCACAGTCACCCAATTTCCTGATCCACTCTTTCTTCTTATAGTCTTCTTTTTTCTTTTGTCACCCAATCCCAGAAGTATGGATAGGAAACTTTGAATGCATGGGATTCCTTAAATTATTCTGAGGTGCAAAAGATCAAATTATTTTTTCAACAGCATATCACAGAACAAGAGCAGCTCTTCAAGTGACACTTAGAATCATAACCAGCAGTCACTCTTTTTCAAGGAAGCAGGGAAAACTAATTTAATATCTCTTCCACCGGCTTACCTGTTACCTAAATATTTCCATCAAATTCCTGATAGCCTTTTTGACATTCTTAATATTTTCAATATTTCTATTTCAATAGCCTCCTACAAAGATATGCTTTTATTTTCTTAATCATATTTCAATTAACAAGCATTTTTCTCTCTCTCACTACCACCACTACCATGCCATGTGCTTTTTAAAGCTGTCATCAGTTATTAGCATTTTAATTTATAATAATTATAATGATAATAGTAATAACAGCCAACATATATATATATAGCATTTACTATGTTCCAGGTACAGTGCTAAATGCTTTACAATATTATATCATTTAACACTCACAACAATTCTGTGAGGAAGGCGCTAGAATTATTCCCATTTTACAGTTCGAAAACAGAGATTAAGTGACTTGACCAGCACTGCACAACTAGCAAGTTTTTGAGGCTGGACTTGAACTCAGGTTTTTCTGACTTCAAGCCCAGTTGCTTTATCCACTTCACTGCTCAATTTCCTGGAGTTTATTTTCAATTCTGACATGTAGCTAAAAACAAGGCCCTTTCAAAAATAAAAGACAGAAAAAATGATGAGGAGGTAGGTAGGTGATGAAGAGGGAAGAAACACACAACACAGGGCACTGCCTTAAAAGAACAAGCTTAGGCATGGAAGAGAATCTGGGAAAGAAGACCATCCCCAAAAAACTCTTACAACCTGTATACCCTCCCCCACCAAGGAAGTAGTATACAGTGCCAATGAAAATGCATTTTCAGTTTCCTCATCCATAATGGAGGTGGATCAGTGTTTTTAAAGATCTATTACAAATCTTTCTTCTCTTTTGAAGCATCCCACATCATTCCTTCCTATTTTAACAGAAACCTCACCTCATATTTTACTGAGAAAATATGAGCCATTTACCAGGAGCTTTCTCTTCTCTGTTCTACTCTTAAAACCCAGTTGACACTCACTCTCTTTTCTCTCTGGCTTTACTCTAATATCTGATGAAGAAATAGCCTTTCTTCTGATCAAGGCCAACTCATTGACATGAAGGCTTAAGCTAGTCCTGTCCTATCTTCTCCAGAAACTTAACACTCTCACTTTCAATCCTACTGCACACATTAAATTAATTCCCACACACTTCTGACGTTCTATTTCCAGGCTTGTCCCCCTGTAGTCTGTGAACATGTTTAAAAATCCTCACTTGACTTTACCATCTTCTTATTTTGTCTTCCTTTCATTTAAAAACACAGAAAAAGCTTAGCTTCTCTTACTGCTTGCCTAGTTCTGCTCTCTTTTCTAAACTCTACAATCTAGCTTCTAAACTCACTCAATTGAAGCTCCTCTTTCCAAAATTAACAGTTTCATTACCAAACCTGATGGTCTTGTCTTAGTCTTCAACCTCTTTGCAACAATTCACACTACTGACCACCCTCTCCTCTGGACACTCTTTTTTCTCTCTCAGTTTTTGAGACACTACTCCTATCTGAATTAGTGATTTTCCTACTTGTGCTCAATATTTTAATGGAATTATCATCTATGTCATACCTCAACTATGGAAGCAACCCCTTTAGGTTTAGGAATCATCTCTTTCCAAATGACTCACAGATGTCTATATCTAACTTTTAGTCTCTCCAATACTCTAGTTGCCCTCTAAGCATCTCAAATTCCATGAGTTCAAACCAGAACTCATTCTCTTTCTCCCAAACCCAATTTTATTTTAAACTTGTGGTTTACTATTGAGGGCATTATCATTCTTCTAGTCATTCAGCCTCCCAACCTTGAAGCCATCCCTGGTTCCTTATTATATCATATCCAATTAATTGTCAAGTCTTATCAGTTCTACCTCCACAATATTCTTGCATGCATACCCTTCTCTCTACTCACCCAGTCGCCATCCTGTTTCAGACTTTCACATCACTCCTCACTTTGACCTCTGTAGAGCTTCCTAAAATGGTCTCTTCATCTTGTCTTCTTTTCCTCTCCCAAAGATACTCAATACAGCTGCTTCTTTTAGAAAAACCTTAATCATTCCCCTACTTAATATACTCCAGTGGTTCCCTATTATTTCTAGGATCCAATAGTAACTCCTCTATTTGACATTTAAAACACTTTGCAACCTAACTCCCACCTCTTATTTCTCTCCTTTATATATTTTACATTAAAGCTAAACTGACTTCATTACTATTTTTCATCCAGGACATTCCATATCCAGTCTCTATGCCCTGTCACATAGGCTATCTTCTATGTCTAGAATATCCTCCTTTACTCAATTCCATCCTTTAGAATCTCTAGTTCCCTTCAAAACTCATTTCAAGCATCACCTTCTTCAAGAGGCCTTTCCCAATCTCCATTTCCACCCTTAGCTGCTAGTGCCTCCTGCTAAATTTATCTTATATTTATTTTTATTTAACTAAATAGGTAAGTTCCCTGAGAAATGTGTTTTTTTCCCTTTTTTATCTCCAGTGTATAATATGACAGCCAGTATATCAGAGAAGCTTAATGAATATTTCTTGACTGATACATTTGTAAATCTCAGCTCTATATCCATTAGAGGAAAGGCTTAGTGTTTATTTTCTGGCCCACTCAATAAGGAGATGATAAAGAAAGTAAAGAGTTTGGATCGTGAGTTTTTAAAAGTGGATTTTGTGTTGTTCAAGGCAATATTTTTGAAATGGAGTAATGTGGCATTTAAGAGTTTCTATTAAAATAATACCTGAAAGAGTTAAACCATTTTCAGAGGTGCCTAACTTTTTCAGTCTGATTTATGGATGTAAAAGGAACTACCCTCTCCTCTCAATTTAATAGAACCATGCAGCCGTTTCTAATCAACATTCTTTCTAGACATTCAAGATTTTCAATTTCATTGGTCACCAGACTCACATCCAAAGCCTTCTCAATTGGTAAGAACTGCCAAAGTTTGAAATACACTGGAAAAATCATCTTCAATAACCTTGGGCCATCTCCATACCAGGAGGAGGCAGCACAGAAAGAATTCTTTGGTTCAGTAACTAAACAATATTTTTACCACAAATTCAAAAGAATTATATAAAATGGCTGGCATCTATAGCCAAGTTTACCTCACTGGAATTATTGGAGCTCTGAGGCAGCTGAGTTCCGGGAAATCCATGATTGCCACTTGAATCAAAAATCTAAACGAGAAAAATAAATTCAAAAAAAAGAAAATGGGAGGACAGAAGAAACACAGATAAATGAAAGGGTTATGAAGCTGCTAATTATTTTCAATATAAGTAAAACTGAAGGTCGACAGCTCTATATAAACATTCATCTCACAAACTTGTAAAATTAATATTTAAAATATTTAAAGGTTAAATTTTAAAGATCAGTATCATTAACATTTGCTTAATCCCTACCATACATTTGCATCCTTTACTTTTCTGTGGCATAGACTTCTCCTGTTTTTTTGAAAATGGTTGTTTTTGCTACTAACAAGCAATGCAGTCTCTGAAGATGCTGTTTCTAGTTGGCCCTTTAGTTGGGGCACTGTGATCAGACACATCTATTTTAAAATACAGTTCATTAATTTGATAGAGATAAATTTTCAAAAACCTAAGCAGGGCAGTTAGGTGGTTCAGTGAAGAGGCAGGAAATTGTAGGTTCAAATTTGACCTCAGATACTTTCTTGCTGTGTGAGCATAGGCAAATTACTTAACCCCAATTGCCTAGCCCTTACTACTCTTCTGCCTTGGAATAGAAACTTAGCATTCCAAGATAGAGGGTATAAGGGTTTTAAAAAATATTTAAGCATACTTGGGTATTAATTCTACTCAGTGACAAGTACATTGAAGCCATTGTATACAAGCTCAATATATACTTAAGATATAAACATCTCAACAAAATTACTTTTCCCCCTTCCACATATGTTAAATTGAAAATATATAGTGGGTATTTCATGAGTTAAGACCAAACCCCAGATAATATCCAATAGTCAGATAGGTCAATGAACATTTATTAAGTGTCTTCTTTGTATTAAGCACTGGGAATACAAAAAGGGGGAAAATCCTTGCCTTCAAAAAGCTCACAATTTAACCGGGGAGACAATAAGCTAATGTATACAAAAGAGCTCTATTTAAAATAAATTGGAAATAATTTAAAGAAGGTTGGAAAAGGCTTCCTGTAGAAGATGGGATTTTAGTGGGTACTGGAAGGAACCCAGGGAAGCCAGTAGGTACAAATGGGGTGAGAGAACACTCTGGAAGGGTGTGGTAGGAGAGTTGACAAAGGGTTTTGAATGCCAAACAGAGGATACTGTATTTGTTACTGGAAATGAAAGAATCACATGTAATTCATCTTTCATTTTATGATAAAGTAATAAGTTTAGCTAACACTTTGGGGTTCCATAACAAATAAGATTTATCTTAAATTAGCAAAAATGTATTTTTCATAATAGAAACCTAAATCTTAACTAATGAGATTTTAAAACTGGTCTTCCCCATACCATGTATATGTATATTTGTTACATAAATATACATATATCATATACTACATATAAAATATGCATTATACATATATACACAAATATATATATATATACACAAATATATATATATAGTTATGGTCCTGTTCATAAAAGTTAGGTATGTTTTTTTTTTAAACATGAGGGTATATTTTACAGCTCATGTGCAGAGATTTCATTTTAAAAAAATCAATTTACTGTATATTCTCTCCTAAAAGTGTTTAGGGCCCTTATTTCTTAGTATTCAAGTTATTCATTGAGTATTAATGCTTGATATCCACTTTTCTGTTTCTGTAAACCATAAACATATGTATAACAGTAATGGCAATAAAGTTAATCACTACTTTTTGTTAATACNTATATACACAAATATATATATATATGTATGTATATATAGTTATGGTCCTGTTCATAAAAGTTAGGTGTTTTTTTTTTAAACATGAGGGTATATTTTACAGCTCATGTGCAGAGATTTCATTTTAAAAAATCAAATTACTGTATATTCTCTCCTAAAAGTGTTTAGGGCCCTTATTTCTTAGTATTCAAGTTATTCATTGAGTATTAATGCTTGATATCCACTTTTCTGTTTCTGTAAACCATAAACATATGTATAACAGTAATGGCAATAAAGTTAATCACTACTTTTTTGTTAATACATAAAATAAAAACATCTACTGACATTTGTTACAGACAAATAGTTTCCGATTCAATTATAGTGTCATGATATAACATATGGTCATATTTCTATCTTATATGGCATTTTAAATGTGGAAAGAGGGTAGCCTAAAGACTGTCATATGAATATGAATCAGCAATATGAAATTTATGATCATACTATTTTTTTTGAAAAATGGAACAATTATTTCACTGGCATAATGAGTTCCTGGTAAAGAAATTCCTTTACCAATACATATTGGGAACTTAACTCATTGAGAATTGTCTGGGGCTCCTAAAGGTGAAATGATGTATTTAAAGAAACAAAGCCAGTATATAGCAGAGATAAGACCTGGTCATCCTCACTTTACTCTGAAATTAACTCTCTGTTTACTGGTTCAGATTATCTTTTGGCATTATGTCAATTATAGTGGTCATGATCAATAGCCATGGTCAAGCATTGAGAACATTCTGAAAGCAATTGATTGTATTAGATTTTATTTTTTGCATAAGTGCTCAAATTGTTTTTATTTATTAAAAAAAAAAAAAGAACCCTTTTGCCTCAGCGCAATACAAGTTATATCCCAAGGTAAACAGGAGTTTTAGCATAGCTTAAAATTTGTTCCTAATCCCTTTAAAAAAAGAAAACTGATAAGAGAAGAACAAAAGGAAGGTCAATGAAAAACATGGGAATTCTTATGTGTATGCTCATGTATGTTTTGGTTGCAGCCATATATCAAAAGCAATTTAAAAGGAACAAAGCAACTTTCTTGATGTGTATACATTAGGGAGAAAATATTCACAAATATACTTGATATTTTCATGCTATATTATAATTTCATTCTTAATTTATTCTGAAAATTATGAATAAGTTATTAAGTGCCAAAGGTTTTAGGTAAAAAAAATATTTCTAAAAAATGTAAAAAAATAATTCTCAAAAATATACAGCCCTCACTGAGAAACAAAAAATTAATTATGTTTATTTTGCTGTTACTCTTCAGATATTAGTACATTTACCTGAGTTATGGATGGCCTTTTGTCTTTCCCTTTTCTTGCCAAAGTATCCAGTCCTTTCAGTGATGAAAACAATCCCTTCTTACTTTGACCTTGCTGTGTCAATGATAATGTTCGTTTCCGCAGAGCTGATTCATCTCTTGAACATATCTAATTTAAAACATTTTTTTAAATATTACTCAGGATTAATTTGTGTGGCAGAAAGAAATAACTGTCTATCCAGCAGGTGTACTTTCTTTTTGTCATGAATATTGATTTTCTGATCAAAAAGTCAGATAATTTCATTTCACATTTTGACAATATATGAGAAGAAACAAGCTAGTTAAGACATTAGAAAGACTGTAGGAAGCACCAAGATTAAGAAAACAACTCAACAGTTTCCAAATTGGATTTATGCAAAGTAGTATCTATGTAAATGCAAGTGAGCTCAGAAAACCCAGAGGGGCTTTCAGCAGTCCCAGGAAAAACAATCTTCACTTAGTCATAAAATTATTTATATAATAGTTGCCAATTCCCAGGGATTGCATCTTCCTGCTACTATGAAGTGGGAAGAGGCTACAATAGGAAAGGAAACAAAACATGACTGAGTAGATTCCACTATTAGAAAGCTCCTAACAACAAATAAGTTAAAACCTCTATCTTCAAATGTCTTTAGGAGATTTCAGAGAAACATGGGAAGACTATGAACTAATGCAGAGTGAAGTGAGCAGAACCAGAATTAATAACACAACATTCTACAAATAATTTTGAATAGCTTAAAACTCTGATCAAAGGAATGGCAATTATGATTCCAGAAGACCAACCATGAAGAATTAGAGGTGATGGACTCAAGATGCGGAATAAGACATACAGTACATGGGAAATGCTAAATATATTGGTTACAAGATTGCTTTCTTTCTAAAATTTTTTCCAGTGGAGGGGAAAGTGAAATGGAAAAAATGGATAAATGTTTCATTCTGAAGGAAAAATAAAATATAACTTAATAAAGGTTTTGAAGGATCTTTCTGCAGAATAGAGATGTTTATTCTAATTAGTTTGCAAAAAGAAAACTAGGGCCAAAGGATGAAAGCTATAAGGAGGATAATGCCTACTATAAGCAAGAATTTTTTTTATTCAATTAAAGCATCCCCAAAACAGACTAGACTGCTTTGGAAGGTAGTGAGTTCCTAGACATTTGAGATAAAGAGGATTTACTTCAATTTAATAAGCAGTTATTAAATATTTGCTCTATACCAAGCACTGTGCAATGGGAATACAAGGGCAAAATTGAAAGAATACCTACTCTACCTACTCTCAAGGAACTTACATTCTTTTGGAATGAAACAAAATATGAACTAGAAAAATAAATCCTAAATGTATACAAAGTAATATCCATTGGAGGGCATTAGCAACTGAGAGAATCAAGAAACTCTTCCCATGGGAGGGGCATTTTGAACTAAACTTTGAAGGATTACAATATCATAGGTATTGAAATGTAAGTAACATTTTCAAAGCCATCTGTTCCACTTCTTCCCCTAACTCCAGGCTACAGAGGTAGTAGGTTGCAGAGATGGATCTTTAAGCAGAGGTTGGATGGTCATTTATCAGTAATCTATCACATATAAGTGGGACTAAACAACCTCAGTATTTCCTTTTGCTTTTAGACTACTACTACTTAATCTCTTTCTGGGACTTACCAAAGCATGGAAGGAAGAAACTGATAAGATGCCTAATCTGCCCAGTGCCAGTTTAGAAGGACGACTTGTGGCAGCAAGGAGACTCTTGGGATTTGGTAACTCTCCACCTTGTAGACTGGCCAAATAGCAGCGCATCCTGAAGAGATCCATGTGAAATTTTTCTAGATTCTGCTCCCACTGCTGGATCTATTTAAGCAACAACAACAAAAGGACAATTAAAACAAAAAAGTCTTCATGGGTCAGATTGAAAATTTGATCTCTTTCATGAACTGAGGAAAAATTAGTTTCAGCTGGAAGTGCATGGTTTAAATTAGCTTTCCCTGCTTGTCCTACCCTTAACCCCTCCTGCTGAAATGCATTTGGTCATACTGTTCTGCAACTTATCAAAGACAGCTTTAAATAAAACAAAGCTGGTGGTCTTACATACAGTGACCTGTCTAAAGGCACCACCTTTGGAGATTTTCACCATTCCAAAATAATCTTAACTTTTGAAAAGATCTTATAATTTACAATTTTTTAAGTCATTGCTTGATGTTATTTCATTTCCTTTCACATTGCAATCCTTTGATTCTAAACTGTACTTACTTAACTGCAAAGAAGCAGATGCACAACTAAATGAAAGCAAGATTTCCAACTTTACAGTCCTTTTCATTCTGGGAAAATGATTCAAATCAACAAAAAGCAAATGGGTTTCAGGAACAAGGATAATTAGGGGCTTTACTCCTATTATTAGTACATTCTCTGCATAAGCGCCATCTGTACATCTGAATAAAATTATAAGCATATACAGTTCTCTCCCTATCAGTATCATGTGTGCTTTTGCAAGCCTGATGTCATGGGTGACCAAAGAAAAACAGTCCAAACTTTCTATGTGTCTTTGCTTTCTTGCAGCCCTCTCAAACTATTTTCTAATGCAAGGATTAACCTCAATTATAGATAAAGTAGCTTCTGAAGAACGAAGACAAAAGTAAATTGCTAAAATGTAAATTTAGTAGCAGGGTAGGAAGCTAAAACTCAAATTCTGTTAAGGACCCAACCGCCAGACACATGGGCCAGAAGTCTTCAATGTCTATCATTTGATTCACTGATACAAGAAGACTGCCACTTAATTGTGAGTAATTACGTTTCAAAGAAGTTGCTATGTACTTTTTTGGGGAGTTGCCAAATTCTGTACTCTATGATGTGCTGTTTAGCTACTTAATAGTTTGGTACAATATACTGAGTATTACATTCCAAGTTATCCTTTCCACAAAGGAATTATTTTGCAGGATAGAAACACAGCATAAGCCAACTAACAGGAAACAGAAAGGGGATTCACTGGAATTGTTAAATAATGTGGTGGGGTAGGGCTGGAGCCCCTGAAGGCAAACTTGCTTACTTTACAAATTTCATTCAATTTTCATATCTAATATTTTTAAAAATCTGACAACATAGTTTCTACCATTTTGATTTTTTTGAGAAAGCTTCATTGAGATTTAATAAGAGAGAAACAGCAAGATAAATGAGAGACAATATAATATTTTGTCCTCCTTTCCTCCACGCTTTAAATTTTATCTCTTCTAATTCATTTCCCCAATATGTTAATGTAAAATTAATTCTAGGGCAAATGCTAACCAGTAATATTTTTGCAGAAAGAATAATAAAAAAAAAAAAAACTAAGGGGCAGCTGGGTAGCTCAGTGGATTGAGAGCCAGGCCTAGAGACAGGAGGTGCTAGGTTCAAATCTGGCCTCAGACACTTCCCAGCTGTGTGATCCTGGGCAAGTCACTTGACCCCCATTGCCTACCCTTACCAATCTTCCGCCTATAAGTCAATACACAGAAGTTAAGGGTTTAAAATAAAAAAAAATAAAAAAAAAAACAAAAAAAAAAACCTATTTTTAGAATGACTCAATACTTCCTTCCTTGATTTACATACTCTCTTCACACTTAAAATTTGTTCCCCATTAGTTTTATTTAAAATAAATTGCTGTCTTATATGAAACTATCGAGGGGTTCAAGAAGGGACATAGAGAGGACGACCTGAGAAAGGGAAGCAATTTTGCTCCTTAATGGAGCTTAAGAATGGAGCTATAGGGGAAGCTGGGTAGCTCAGTGGATTGAGAGTCAGGCCTAGAGACATGAGGTCCTAGGTTCAAATCTGGCCTCAGACACTTCCCAGCTGTGTGACCCTGGGCAAGTCACTTGACACCTATTGCCCACCCTTACCACTCTTCCACGAAGGAGCCAATACACAGAAATTAAGGGTTTAAAAAAAAAAAAAAAAAGAATGGAGCTATGAACATCATCTCAAATTATTCTAAAAGTGCTAATATAATATGCATGGCACTACATTCAATGGTAACATTATCTGATAGTGAATCTACCAAGGAATTCCTGGGGATTGTCTCTATAGTGTTATTGAAAACAGTAAAAAGCCTGGAATCAATTGTCCTGAACCAATACCAGCTGGTTTTTTTCCTAATAATTAATCTATTTTTAAAGACTAAGATTGGAAAATTTTGGTAATAGGTAAACGTGAAATCACAACTTTTGTGTAGCTTAAGCACAAAAATACTAAAAATGTTTATTCTATTAACATGTTTTAAATTCTTTTTCTCTGTAAAAAACAATGATCAGTAAGTGAAAAACCAACAGAAGAATACCAACTACTGTAGTTGTCTTATATACAATTCAAACATATCACTTAATAAAGACTGAACATATCCAAAGTAAAGGAGACAGAAAATATTAGTCTGCTGTTAAAAATCCTAACCCAATGAAAGGAAAAGTGACAAACATGTTCCTCCCAGACAAAATTTATTACAAAAATATTTTCTACCAATTGGTCATTTTACCACAGTGTTGTGTCATTTGTCCATTACCATGTCTATCCTATTCAATCACTAGCTTTTCCTGTTGGCAGAAGGGAAGGCCTATCCAATGTTTTCCAAACACCAAAACCTACACGGAAAAACAGCCTGTACTAGAGTATAACCGAAAGTTCAGAAAATGTGTTTGGACATCATCTAGAAATGTGAAAAAAGTAGTTCCAAATTTTTCATACTTGTGTACCTTTGACCAAGAAAATCTAACATACAGAAGAAACCTTAGATAAAGAATGGTTGTTTTTTTTTTAATTCATGTGAGGAATTACTAGTTTTTCTTTTAAGTAGAAAAAGAAAGGATTTTATCTACTGCCAGTCCTGCTACCACAGAACTAGATATAAATAATAAAAATTGCAGCCTGCAGGTGGATAGCAAACAGAGAGGAGGAGGAAGATTAAGAAATTCTCAGAAAGGGAGTTCCTAAAGCTACCCAAAGTAACAATAAACACAAGCTGAAGTCGCCTTGAACCTGTTCATCTGTATTTCCTCTATTTCTTTTACTCTGAAGTACACAAACTAAATAAATAAATAAAAACTTTTACTTCTTACTGGCATTATTGACATTATATAAATATTAGTGCATATAGTTTCTGTAGTGTAAACTTAGTGATGGTTTTTTAACAGTTCTGAAATACTTTAAAAATTATTTTAAATTACTTTACTTTTTTAATACACCCCACAAAATTGTATGAAAATAAGATATATCTATTGAACCTATGGCCAGCATCAAACCCCCTAAGTCAATATGCTTGGACTACTAGATATAGTGAGGGTATGTTATCTTTTTTTAATCAATCAGTGTCTCTCAGACCATATCTAAAGTATTGTGTATCTAATTCTTAGCACTAAATTTGAGGAAGGACATTGACACACTGCAAAGTATACATTAATCATTTAACAAATGCCTCACATGCATTTAAGTGTTGATCATGTCAAAAGATTCAAAAACAAAAAGTGAAACAATCTCTTCTCTCAAAGGTCTTAAATTCTACCAAAGAAGACAACTTGTACATATATAAGTATATGCAAAATAAATTCAAAGTGATTAAACGTAACAGACGTAGTTAGTGAAGGAAAGCATTAACACCCGACATAACGAAAAAGGGCAGCATACAGAAAAAGATGTTTGACCTGCATCTGGAAGAAGACGAGGGATTACACATGAACTTGAGGTAAAGAGGAAATGTGGTTCAGGCCTGGGGGACAGCCAGAGCAAAAGCACAAAAACAGGAGTGTTGTAAGGGAAGAAAAAGAAAGAAGTCCAATTTGGCTAACTATAGAATTCAGGAAGAGGGATAAAATATAATAGGAAAGAAAAAAAGTTAATCAAAAATAAAATAAAAAA